>NC_133330.1:240986140-241286140 GCF_042186555.1 Aquarana catesbeiana | reverse complement strand
ACGTATAGGTTTCATGGTTTTAGATGCTCAGTTTTTTTGTTTTGTTTAAGGGTTTATATGTATTTATGGAGAACACCAAGGGGTGCAAATGTTGCCATAAGAGCCCATTTGGGCACTTTAGATCCCAGGGACAGAGCGTATTAAGCTATTTTAACTTTGGTTCCTTTACTTCCACCGTGACTCACAGAAAGCAGTACTTTATGTTCTGAACATAGTGACCATTGTATAGAGTAAACACAAGTAAATTATGAAAGGTTGCGTTTAGTTTCAAATCTAGTATACACTATACGCCCAAAAGTTTGCAGACGTGTAACCATCACTCCTACTATATATGAGCTTGTCGGACATTCCATTAAAAAAATCACGGGCATATATACAGTATATAGTTGGGCAACCTTTTTTAGCTATAACAGTGTCCACTTCTCTGGGAAGGATTTTAACAAGAGTTTGTAGTCTGGCTGTGGCTGTGTGCAATCTGCCAAAAGAGCATTTGTGATGTCAGGTACTGATGTTTCATTACATCCCAAAGGTGCTCTGTAGAGTTGCGGTCAGGGTTCTTTGTAGGCCACTTGAGATCCTCCACACCAAATACATCAAACCATGTTTTCATACGTTTTGTGCACAGGGGCACAGCCATGTTGGGAAACAAATTGTTACCATAAGAGAATTTGTACAGTAATTGGGAGATTATCCCATATAAGTTGGACTTTAAAGCGGGGGTCCGCCTATCTATTGTTTTTTTTTTTTTTTTTTTAGTTCATTCACAAACTTTTCTTCTCAGCATTACATACTCACATATTGTGTGTAATATGTCCGCCTGTGTCAGATTTCGTCGGAAAGAATAACTTATATTATTCACTGCAGGCGGTTTCCATCTTCATTGTGGGCATTTGAAGCCCACAAGCATTTATTTCCTGGATGTGGTGAATGCTGTGCTCCCAGCATTCACTGCTCGTTCCCGCACATGCTCAGTGGCATCCTGGGAAGCCTGAGACTAGCTCCCAGGAGTCTGGGAGAGGCTAGAAACACGCCTACTCCCACGGGAGGAGAACCAGGAAGTGCAAAGAAGAATAGAAAAATAAAAGGTAATTACGGCGATTTAAATTTTTTTAAACGGCATGTCAGCATCTAGGCAAGGAAGAGAATACATACAGATATTGTTCAAAATTTGGGTGGATCCCCGCTTTAAAGGACGTACAGCTGACACTGAGGTGAGCACATAGTTTAGTTTAAAACAAGTTTATTTGGATTAAAAAAAAAATACATTGTTAAAAACGAGTTAAGCAAAGAGATATCATCTCAAGCAAGCTGATAACATATCACTGATGTTTATGTTGATATTTGTTTCAAATGCTGATATGCCCATGATCCAGCGGACCCAGAGAGGAATCCCACATCCGGGTCCCATATCAGGGCACCCTCACCTGAATGGGATATGGGCCATGCCTGACCCAGCCTCGTCAGGTGGGACCGTTTATATAACACGGTGGTGGTATCATATGCCGGGTGTCTTCCCGGAGGTGTAGACATATGACGCTGTTATGCGCTAAAGGCTGAGGAACTGTTTCTTCTATAACGTAAATGACAGCGTATCTGCCCAATCATGCTAATACGTTTTTGGATGTGAGAGTGACTAGGATATAATCAGTGCTGCTTATGCACTGCAAGGAGATTGGGATGTGTTTGTTAAGGACAGATGTGGGAGTCGGTATCTAAGGCATTGTCTTGTGCCATAGTGACTTCAGGGATTATTTACTGGGTTTTACATAGAGGATGTTTAACACTGATCAGTTGGAAAAGGCTATAATGAATGGAATACAGCAATGATGCCAATGTGCTGGTTGCAATGTGATCTAGGCCACCATATGCTTATTTTAACTATCTACTTCTGTCTTCATCCTTCCCTACCCTCCCAGTACAAGTCAATACATATCTATATATGTGATCTGTCCCCTATGCTCTCTATGCAGGATATATAGCCATGAGATTATATATATATATATACACACACACACACACACGATATATAGCCGTGAGGTATATATTTTATATATATATATATATATATACACACACACACACACACACACACACACACACACACACACACACACACACACACACACACATATATACACATACATACATGTATAAAGTTTAATGGGTTTCTAGACTCCTGACAGATTCTTGTATCTTTCATCCAGTGCTGCACTGACATTTCTGGATTCTGAGTCATGGGGAAAGCAAAAGAATGGTCAAAGGATCTTCGGGAAAAGGTAGCTGAACTGTATAAAACAGGAAAGGGATATAAAAAGATATCCAGGGAGTTGAGAATGCCACTAAGCAGTGTTCAAGAAGTGGAAAATTAGAGGTTCTGTTGAAATCAAACCACGGTCAGGTAGACCAACTAAGATTTCAGCCACAACTGCCAGGAAAATTGTTCGGGGTGCAAAGAAAAACCCACATAACTTCAGGTAAAATACAGGACTCTCTGAAAACATGTGGTGTGGCTGTTTCAAGATGCACAATAAGGAGGCACTTGAAGAAAAATGGGCTGCATGGTCGAGTCGCCAGAAGAAAGCCATTACTATGCAAATGCCACAAAGTATCCCTCTTACAATATACCTAACAGCACAGAGACAAGCCTCAAACCTTCTGGCACAAAGTCATTTGGAGTGATGAGACCAAAATTTTACTTTTTGGCCACAACCATAAACACTACATTTGGAGAGGAGTCAACAAGGCCTATGAAGAAAGGTACACCATTCCTACTGTGGATCGCTGATGTTGTGGGCTAAAAAGACACAGGAAATTTGGTCAAAATAGATGGCAAGACGAATGCAGTATGTTATTATAAAATACTGGAGGAACATTTGCATTCATCAGCCAGGAAGCTGCGCATGGGACGCACTTGGACATTCCAACACGAGAATGATCCAAAACACAAGGCCAAGTCGACCTATCATTGGCTACAGCAGAATAAAGTGAAGGTTCTGGGGTGGCCATCTCAGTCTCCTGACCTCAATATCATATCTGATACATTTGATATCTGGGGAGATCTCAAATGTGCAGTTCATGCAAGACAGCCCAAGAATATACAGGAACTGGAGGCTTTTTGCCAGGAGGAATGGGCAGCTTTACCATCTGAGAAGATAAAGAGCCTCATCCACAAATACCACAAAAGACTTCAAGCTGTCATTGATGTTAAAGGGGGCAATACACGGTATTAAGAACTGGGGTATGTAAACTTTTGATAAGGGTCTTTTGAGTAGTTTCTGTTGTCGTTATGATTTAAAAAGAGTAAACACAGTTGATTGATAATAAATGGCTTCAGCCAAACACTAACCGTGAGTGAAAGAAATGTTTTTGTGTTATCATTCATATTCTCTCAAAAATGGCCAAGAAATCATAAATTCTGCCAGGGTATGTAAACTTATGAGCACAAAAATATATTATATTATATATATATATATATATATATATATATATATATACACACAGTCAGGTTCATAAATATCGGGACATGGACACAATTCTAATCTTTTTGGCTCTATACACCACCACAATGGATTTGAAATGAAACAAACAAAATGTGATTTAACTGCAGACTTTCAGATTTTATTTGAGGGTATTTAAATCCAAATCAGGTGAACGGTGTAGGAATTACAACAGTTTGCCGCGAGTTTGCCGCGAGATCTGCCGAGGGACCCCAGAAAAGGAGGACTGGGGCCACTCTGTGCAAAACGAGCTCCACAGTGGAGGTAAGTATAACATGTTTGTTATTTAAAAAAAATAAAACAGGAAGGTTTACAATCACTTTAAGGGCCTGGTAGCCCACGTTTATTAAATGGAAAAACAAAACACAAGTCCATCCAGGATTCCCATGCAGGGGTTCAAACTTCATCTAGCACTCAAATGAAAAACATACCGAGCCTCCTGGCTCTCTCATCAGCAGTTCCTTTGCTTGCTCCCAACAGACTTAGCGATTCTTTCCAGCCCCCTGGACTCACTGGCTTCCTTAGTCTCCTCGACTCTCAAGGCTGGCCAGCCTTTCCCAGTACCTGGGCAAAGAATCCCCCTTACATAGACTGCAGTCACCCGCAGGGCAGACAGCTTTCCAGACACAGGTCTGTCTTCCAACAGCAGCAGCAGCAAGCTGCTCACACTCCACCTTCCACCACTTTCTGCTCAAACCAACCCCTCATTATATGGGCTGTGTGCACCTGGAAAAACAACCTGCTGGCTATTCACAAGACCCGGACACAGGGTTGGAGATCCCGTCCCACCCAAGACTCTTAGGGATCTCCAAACTACAGAGCCCCATCCGAAAATAGCAAAATCCGGAGAATACTGCCAAGACAGTTTTCGCTGTTTGAACGCTATGCTCTGTAGCTCTGCATTCCGCCGATATGCAGATTCTGTGTACACTTCAACCTCATTTTCCCAGAGACAGGGACTCTCACTATTACATATCCCCCCTCTTTGTTTTGAATTGTAGGGAGGTATACCAGCACCTGTCATCACGGTTGGGACACCTCTGTGCCGGCTGTCAGCCACGTAGGCCCAACCCTTCTTCCGGGTGCTCTTCCAGGTACGTCCTAAACTGAATCTCACTAGGGTCCTAGAGTTCCTTATACCCAGCCTTCTTCCTCTTCTCTTGGGGTCCCTGGGCATATTTTCTTTTCTTGGGGGGGACTTTGCCCTCTCTGATCCTTTCTTTCAACTTACGGATATCAGTTTTACCCTTGACCATAGGTCTTTCAGGTTCAAAAACGTTTCTCTGGTTACAGCACCAAACATTAACAGATCACCAATTTTGAGGTCACAACTTTTGATACCATCCGTGCTTTTTTCAGTGTTTGTTAGGAGCAGTCCTGAGGAAGGACCACACACAGGCGAGAGACTATACTCTATGGGACCATTGCCCAGCTCCACCTCACCTGTTGTCCAACACTCCATGGGCAGCTGTCCTAACAAATGACATCGATCCAAGCACAACCCATTTCTAACTGCGATAACGCTGACTGGTGTATCCATTACATTGTTACAGCAACCAATACCTTCAGCACTTTCTCCCACAGTGTCTCTGGGTACCTTAACTTGTACCACTTTGTAAATGACAGAAAGCATCTCCGCTACTACCGATTCTATTCCGAGCCGTTCCTTTTCATGAGGTCTAGCAGGTGAGACAGTATATACCCCCTCTACTGACCACTGCTCAGCCCCACCTCAGACCACACCAGCAGAAATGTTCCCAGTCATCACACCAGGCGGAGAGACCCCTGATGACTCCAACAGTTCCCCTGAGTGTCTTCTATACCAATCAATAAATGGAAGTACCCTCACAGGGACTCGAAAGATCCTTTGCCAAACGGTAAATGAACATTGGTCCCACCAATTCCACTCTTGGTCAAGGTTTCCCAGCACTGCCTGTACCACCTGGCTCCACCCATTGGTACTACGCAGCACCACCTGGTACGCCCGCGATGAAGACACCCAAGTGTACAGTGAGTGTGGTTTTACCAAATCCAGCATTTCAAGTAAAGTTTGTCATTTCTATACATTTCATGGCTAAATGTGTGACCTCTTTGGGGACTTTTCCCTTGTCTGAGACATGAAGGGGCTCATCCACTGTAGTTTGAGAGGTTGAGACCTCCACTTCCTTGGAGGTACCCATCACAGCCTGTTGCTCCCCTGGAGCACTGTCAAACACATGTCTCCTCTTCCCCTCTAACTCAACAACAATGAGCCTCTGCAGGTCAGCATTAGTCACATTGTCACCTTAACACCTGAGTTGTTGGGCTGTGAACACCACATCTGCCATGCCAGCGCCCTGTGACATTCCTTCAGACTGGAGGGCCTCAACCTTCGCAGGGGCTAACATGTCCTTGAGCACAAGACGTTCTGCGATCCCTGTCTGGCATAGCAGTTGTTGTGTCCACCCCCTTGTTGCTTAACACAACCTTGTCCAGCATTGTTAGCAATTGTTTGGCCCAATTGTCCCAGTCCATTGTGGTTCCCTCATGGGCGCTCCACAGCGTTGCATCACCTGCTGTAGAAGGCCGCACAGGAACCTGGGATTCATTAGACAAAACGGCACATTTGTCACTTCTTTGCATATCAGATTGGATTAACACAACTAGGAATGAGCCCGATGTTGGAGTTGAACGTAAGTTCGACTTGAACATCGGGTTTTCGCCGAATACAAACAATTTGGGGTGTTCGCGGCAAATTCGAAAGCCGCGGAACACCCTTTAAAAGTCTATGGGAGAGATCAAAAGTGTTAATTTTAAAGGCTTATATGCATGGTATTGTCATAAAAAGTGTTTGGGGACCTGGGTCCTGCCCCAGGGGACAAAGCAAAAAAAGGATTTAACCACTTAGCAACCGGCCCATAGACGAATGATGGCTACAGGGCGGTTGCTTAACTCTGGGAGGGCATACTATGACCTCCTCCCAGAATCCTGCTCTCGTGTGCCCCCTGGGGAGCGCACCTGAGAGCATCCGTGACCTGGACCCGGCGCATCATGGATAACGGCCGCATCACCTGCTGTAGAAGGCCGCACAGGAACCTGGGATTCATTAGACAAAACGGCACATTTGTCACTTCTTTGCATATCAGGTTGGATTAACACAACTAGGGATGAGCCCGATGTTCGAGTTGAACGTAAGTTCGAGTTGAACGTAAGTTCGACTCGAACATCGGGTTTTCGCCTTTTCGCCGAATACGAACAATTTGGGGTGTTCGTGGCAAATTCGAAAGCCGCGGAACACCCTTTAAAAGTCTATGGGAGAAATCAAAAGTGCTAATCCATCCATCAGGTAATAGGTAAGGGGGGAAATGGCGCTCCCTATAATGATGGAAAACTGAGTTTCTCCCAGAATGTTTGATGTTACATTCAAGTATAGATATGCTCCACCCACCTAAAAATTAATAAAAGCGCCATTTCCCCCCTTACTTATTACCTGATTAACTTTGAGACACCCCCTTAGTTTGTGGGGAGTGCCATCAGGGGAGGCTGCATACCTATCTATTAGCCCTATGCGCGGAGTTAATCCTATTTCCTGTATACATCCATCCATCTATGCTCACCCATCCCTCCATGCTCAGCAATACCCTGCACTACTCTGCAATACCCCGCATTATTCTGCAACACCCTGCACTACTCTGCAATACCCTGCAATACCCTGCAGTACTCTACAATACTCTGCAATACCCTGCAATACTCTGCAATACCCTGCAATACTCTACAATACTCTGCAATACCCTGCACTACTCTGCAATACTCTGCAATACCCTGCAATACCCTGCCATACGCTACAATACTCTGCAATACTCTGCAATACCCCACAATACCCCGCAATACCCTGCAATACCCTGCAATACCCTGCAATACTCTGCCATACTCTGCCATACTCTGCCATACCCTGCAATACCCCGCAATACCCAGCCATACCCTGCAATACCCAGCCATACTCTGCAATACCCAGCCATACTCTGCAATACTCTGCGATACCCAGCCATACTCTGCAATACCCAGCCATACTCTGCCATTCCCAGTCATACTCTGCAATACTCGGTGATACCCAGCCATACTCTGCAATACCCAGCCATTCCCTGCTAGGGATGAGCTTCGAGTTCGAGTCGAACTCATGTTCGACTCGAACATTGGCTGTTCGCAAGTTCGCCGAACAGCGAACAATTTGGGGTGTTCGCGGCAAATTTGAATGCCGCGGAACACCCTTTAAAAGTCTATGGGAGCAATCAAAAGTGCTAATTTTAAAAAGGCTTATATGCAAGTTATTGTCATAAAAAGTGTTTGGGGACATGGATCAATGCAAAAAAAAGTTTTAAAAACGGCCGTTTTTTCAGGAGCAGTGATTTTAATAATGCTTAAAGTCAAACAATAAAAGTGTAATATCCCTTTAAATTTCGTACCTGGGGGTGTCTATAGTATGCCTGTAAAGGGGTGCATGTTTCCCATGTTTAGAACAGTCTGACAGCAAAATGACATTTCAAAGGAAAAAAGTCATTTAAAACTACTCGCGGCTATTGCATTGCCGGTCCGACAATACACATAAAAGTTCATTGATAAAAATGGCATGGGAATTCCCCACAGGGGAACCCCGAACCAAAATTTTTTTTAAAAATGACGTGGGGGTCCCCCTAAATTCCATATAAGGCCCTTCAGGTCTGGTATGGATATAAAGGGGAACCCCGGCCAAAATTTTAAAAAAAACGGCGTGGGGTCCCCCCAAAAATCCATACCAGACCCTTCAGGTCTGGTATGGATTTTATGGGGAGCCCCGCGCCAACATTTTTAAAAATGGTGTGGGGTCCCCCCAAAAATCCCTACCAGACCCTTATCAGAGCACGCAACCTGGCAGGCCGCAGGAAAAGATGGGGGGACGAGAGAGCGCCCCCCTCCTGAACCGTACCAGGCCACATGCCCTCAACATTGGGAGGGTGCTTTGGGGTAGCCCCCCAAAACACCTTGTCCCCCTGGCCGGTGGTTGTGGGGGTCTGCGGGCGGGGGGCTTATCGGAATCTGGAAGCCCCCTTTAACAAGGGGACCCCCAGATCCCAGCCCCCCCTGTGTGAAATGGCCTACCATTTCACTAAAAAACTGTCAAAAATGTTAAAAATGACAAGAGACAGTTTTTGACAATTCCTTTATTTAAATGCTTCTTCTTTCTTCTATCTTCCTTCATCTTCTTCTTCTTCTGGTTCTTCTGGCTCTTCTGGTTCTTCCTCCGGTGTTCTCGTCCAGCATCTCCTCCGCGTCTATCTTCTTCTCCTCGGGCCGCTCCGCACCCATGGCATGGGGGGAGGCTCCCGCTCTTCTCTTCATCTTCTTCTCTCCTTCTCTTCTTCATCTTCTTCTCCGGGCCGCTCCGCATCCATGCTGGCATGGAGGGAGGCTCCCGCTGTGTGATGTGTCTCCTCTTCTGACGGTTCTTAAATAACGGGGAGCGGGGCCACCCGGTGACCCCGCCCCCCTCTGACGCACGGGACATGACGGGACTTCCCTGTGGCATTCCCCGTGACATCACAGGGAAGTCCCGTCAAGTCACCGTGCGTCAGAGGGGGGCGGGGTCACTGGGTGGCCCCACCCCCCGTTATTTAAGAACCGTCAGAAGGGGAGACGCGTCACACAGCGGGAGCCTCCCTCCATGCCAGCATGGGTGTGGAGCGGCCCAGAAAAGAAAATGAAGAAGAGAAGAAGATGAAGAAGAAGAAGATGAAGAAGAGAAGAAGATGAAGAGAAGAGCGGGAGCCTCCCCCCATGCCATGGGTGCGGAGCGGCCCGAGGAGAAGAAGATAGAAGACGCCGCGGAGGAGATGCTGGATGAGAGGAGGAAGGACCAGAAGAGCCAGAAGAACCAGAAGAAGAAGAAGATGAAGGAAGAGAGAAGAAAGAAGGAGCATTTAAATAAAGGAATTGTCAAAAACTGTCTCTTGTCATTTTTAACATTTTTGACAGTTTTTTTAGTGAAATGGTAGGGGTACTTTTGTACCCCCTTACCATTTCACACAGGGGGGGCGGGATCTGGGGGTCCCCTTGTTAAAGGGGGCTTCCAGATTCCGATAAGCCCCCTGCCCGCAGACCCCCACAACCACTGGCCAGGGTTGTGGGGATGAGGCCCTTGTCCTCATCAACATGGGGACAAGGTGTTTTGGGGGGCTACCCCAAAGCACCCTCCCAATGTTGAGGGCATATGGCCTGGTACGGTTCAGGAGGGGGGGCGATCTCTCGTCCCCCCCCTCTTTTCCTGCGGCCTGCCAGGTTGCCTGCTCGGATAAGGGTCTGGTATGGATTTTTTGGGGGGGCCCACGCCGTTTTTCTTTTTTTTTAATTTTGGCGCGGGGTTCCCCTTAAAATCCATACCAGACCTGAAGGGTCTGGTATGGAATTTAGGGGGACCCCCACGTCATTTTTTTTTTTTTTTTATGTTGGCCAGGGTTCCCCTTAATATCCATATAAGACCTGAAGGGCCTGGTATGGAATTTAGGGGGACCCCCACGTCATTTTTTTTTTTTTAATTTTGGTTCGGGGTTCCCCTGTGGGGAATTCCCATGTCATTTTTATCAATGAACTTTTATGTGTATTGTCGGACCGGCAATGCAATAGCCGCGAGTAGTTTTAAATGACTTTTTTCCTTTGAAATGTCATTTTACTGTCAGACTGTTCTAAACACGGGAAACATGCGCCCATTTACAGGCATACTATAGACACCCCCCAGCTAAGAAATTTAAAGGGATATTACACTTTTATTGTTTGACTTTAAGCATTATTAAAATCACTGCTCCTGAAAAAACGGCCGTTTTTGAAACTTTTTTTTTAATTGATCCATGTCCCCTGGGGCAGGACCCAGGTCCCCAAACATTTTTTATGACAATAACTTGCATATAAGCCTTTAAAATTAGCACTTTTGATTATTCATGTTCGTGTCCCATAGACTTTAACGGTGTTCGCGTGTTCGAACGAACTTTTTTCCTGTTCGCATGTTCTAGTGCAAACCGAACAGGGGCGGTGTTCGGCTCATCCCTATTCCCTGCAATACCCTGCCATACTCAGCCATGCTCAGCCATGCTCAGCCATACTCGGCTGTACTCGGCCTCTGTATGTGGCCAGGCTGTGGAAATCTCTCACATGTGGTATTGCCGTACTCCGGAGGAGTAGGAGAATCTATTTTGGGGTGTCATTTTTGGTATGTGCATGCTATGTGTTAGAAATATTGTATAAATGGACAACTTTGTGTTAAAAAAAATGCGTTTTAACCACTTCCCGCCCGCCGGCCGTCATACGACGCCCTTGACTTTGTGCGGGGATATCTGAATGATGCCTGCAGCTACAGGCTACAGGCATCATTCAGATATCAACTTTTTCAGCCGGCGATTCCCTACACCATAAGAACAATCATAGCAGATGTTCCACTGCTTGATCATTCTTACGGGAGGCGAGAGGGGACGTCCCCCCTCCCGCCTCCCTCAGGTGCTTCTACCGACTCACCACTACGATAGAAGCTAGGATCATTTTTTTTTTTTTTATTTCAGGCTTCCCAGCCTCACTGTAAAGAGGACCTGTCATGCCATATTTCTATTACAAGGGATGTTTACATTCCTTGTAATAGGAATAAAAGTGATCAAAACATTTATTTTTTGGAAAAAAGCGTCAAACTAAAATAATTAAAGTAAAATGAACAATAAAAAAAAAAATTTTAAAGCGCCCCTGTCCCCGTGTGCTCGCATGCAGAAGCAAACGCATACGTAAGTGCCGCCTACATATGAAAACTGTGTTCAAACCACACATGTAAGGTCACAGCAATCGGTAGAGCGAGAGCAATAATTTTGGCCCTAGACCTCCTCTGTAACTCAAAACATGTAACCAGTAAAAAATTTTATAGCGTCGCCTATGGGGATTTTTAAGTAGTGAAGTTTGGCGCCATTCCACGAGCGTGTGCAATTTTGAAGGGTGACATGTTAGGTAGCTATTTACTTGGCATAACTTCATCTTTCACATTATGCAAAAACATTGGGCTAACTTTACTGTTTTGTTTTTTTTTTTTTTAAAGCACAAAACTGTTTTTTTTTCCAAAAAAAAAATTTGTTTGAAAAATTGCTGCGCAAATACTGTGCGAGATAAAAAGTTGCAACAACCGCAATTGTATTCTCTAGAGTCTTTGCTAAAAAAAACATATATAAACTTTTGGGGTTCTATGTAATTTTCTAGCAAATAAATTATGATTTTTACATGTAGGAGAGAAATGTCAGACTTGGCCTGGGTGCTCCAGAACGCCTGAAGGTGCTCTGTGCATGTTGGGCCTCTGTATGTGGCCACACTGTGTAAAAGTCTCACACATGTGGTATTGCCGTACTCGGGAGTAATATCAGAATGTGTTTTGGGGTGTAATTTGTGGTATGCATATGCTGTGTGTGAGAAATAACCTGCTAATATGACAATGTTGTGAAAAAAATAAAATAAAAAATCTTGATTTTGCAAAGAATTGTGGGAAAAACATCTTTAAAAAACTCATCATGCATCTTTCTAAATACCTTGTAATGTCTTCTTTCCAAAAAGGGGTCATTTGGGGGGTATTTGTACTTTTCTGGCATGTTAGGTTCTCAAGAATTTAGAACTTAGGCCATCAGTACTTCAGGTGTGATCAATTTTCAGATATTGGCACCATAGCTTTTGACTCTATAACTTTCACAAAGACCAAATAATATACACCGATTTGGGTAATTTTTACCATAGATATGTAGCGATATAAATTTTGGCCAAAATATGTGAAGAAAAATTACAAGTTTGCAAAATTTTATAACAGAAACGAAGAAAAAATTTTTTTACCGAATTTTCTGTCTTTTTTCTTTTATAGCGCAAAAAATAAAAAACCCAGCGGTGATTAAATACCACCAAAAGAAAGCTCTATTTATGTGAAAAAAAGGACAAAAATTTCATATAGGTACAGTATTGCATGACTGAGTAATTGTCATTCAAAATGTGAGAGCACTAAAAGCTAAAAATTGGTCTGGTTATTAAGGGGGTTAAGTGCCCAGTGGTCAAGTGGTTAAAAACGGCCTTTTTTTCGGGAGCAGTGATTTTAATAATGCTTAAAGTAAAACAATAGAAGTGAAATATTTCTTTAAATGTCATACCTGGGGGGTGTCTATAGTATGCCTGTAAAGTGGCGCATTTTTCCTGTGTTTACAACAGTCCCTGCACAAAATGACATTTCTAAACGAAAAAAAGTTATTTAAAAGTACTCGCGGCTATAATGAATTGTCGGTCCCGGCAATACACATAAAAGTAATTGAAAAATACGGCATGGGATTCCCCCACAGTCCATTACCAGGCCCTTTGGGTCTGGTATGGATTTTAGGGGGAATCCTGCACCAAAATTAAAAAAAAAAAAATGGTGTGGGGATCCCCCTCAAAATCCATACCAGACCTGATTTTAAGGTGAACCCTGTGCCAAAATTTAAAAAAAAAATGGTGTGGGGGTCCCCCAAAAATCCATACCAGACCCTTATCCGAGCACGCAACCTGACAGGCCGCAGCAAAAGAGGGGGGACAAGAGAGTGCCCCCCCTCCTGAACCGTACCAGGCCACATGCCCTTAACATTGGGAGGATGCTTTGGGGTAGCCCCCCAAAGCACCTTGTCCTCATGTTGATGGAGACAAGGGCCTCATCCCCACAACCCTTGCCTGGTGGTTGTGGGGGTCTGCAGGTGGGGGGCTTATCGGAATCTGGAAGCCCCCTTTAACAAGGGGACCCCCCAGATCCCAGCCTCCCCCCCCTGTGTGAATGGTAACGGGGTACTTTCCTACCATTTCACAAAAAAGTGTCAAAATGATAAAAATGACAAGACACGGCTTGGGACAAGTCCTTTATTAAAAAATATAAAAATGTCATGTCCCACAAAGTCCATTCATCTTCTTCTCTCGCTCCGCCGACGGACCGAAAAAAAATAAAATAAACCTTTCTACAGGGGCAACTCTGCAGCACCTGTCATTAGGTAACATGGCACAAGGACAGTTTTGGTCACCCCTAGTTCAACTTTCCCAGCACTCTGCTGGATTATAGCAGGCACACACAGAGTATCCATGTCCGTTTGAGTCTTTAACCTTGCTGCCAGTTGGGCTTTACGCTGTGCCTCCCCACTGCTCTGGGTAGCACATTGCAGCAAGTCTATGTCCATTAGTACTGTGGATCTCCCCGCTAGACATACTCCCACATTACTGGGTTCGGTTTCATAAACTGAAATAGTCTTACCAGTTCCTGAAGCTGGTGTCATAGCATTCAATTGAGTGCGCTGTCTCACAGGTGTGGTGTCTCCACAGGTTGACTCCCCCATGTGGTCATGGAGCAACACTGCAGCCTTTCTGGACCCACTGATGCCCCCTGCAGATAACACAAGATCCCTGTTGCTAGGGGTAACCACAAACTTGCACTCCAAAGACTGTTGGCTATACCTCATGCAGGATGCTGGCTGCTGTGCCCTTTTTTCTGGGCTGACCACTTTCCCAAAGCAGCCATGACACAAAACTTTGTGTTTCTCTGGATTTCCAAAACCTTGGTCTTCTGGTGACACCTCTCCCATCCTGGAGCATTGCTGGCGGACCATGATACGCTGGAACACTCCTCTAAGAAGGATTTCCTTCTTAGAGGAGGTAAACCGACTGGAACTATATCTGTAATAAGGGTTGCAGCAATTTTGGCCATCGGTCCCTAGGCCATTTTTTCCTTACAGCAACTTTTAAATTTTACAAGGAAGTCCCCAACCTCCTCTGTAGGCAGCATGGATTACACATAGTCAAAGGCCAAGATCTCAGCCCCTTACACTGCGCCCCACTCTTTGCAGTTCCATTTGAACGATGCATTCACTGTCTCATACATCACTAGGCCCTCTGGACTGGCCCTCCTAGGTGGAGACATCTTTTCAGGCTACGCTGAGCCCTCACTTCTACAGGTACGCCACCTGCATGCAACAAAGTCCAACAAATGAACTCCTGCGCAATGCTGTTCGCTTGGCCACAGACAGCTAGCAGCAGTTCCTGACACGACTCACCACTGGCGGAGAGACCAGGATTTCACCGTCTGTATGCACGCATCCGGCAACCACTTGTGATATTGGGGGGTGTTTAGCTCAAGGAATAGATGCATTTTAGTGCAGTGAGTCCACATCAGACAGGCGTTTATAGTTAAGGGCCTGGTAGCCCACATTTATTAACTGGAAAAACAAAATCACAAGTCCATTCAGGATTCCCACGCAGGGGTTCAAACTTAATTTAGCACTCAAATGAAAAGCAAACCAAGCCTCCTGGCTCTCTCGCCCGCAGTTCCTCTGCTTGCTCCCAACAGACTTAGCGATTCTTTCCAGCCCCCTGGACTCACTGGCTTCCTTAGTCTCTGTGACTCTCAAGGCTGGCCTTCTGTAGTCTGCCAATATGCAGACTCTGTGTCCACTTTAACCCCATTTTCCCAGCGACAAGGACTCTCACACTATATATATATATATATATATATATATATATATATATATATATATATATATGTATGTATTTTTTTTTTACTTAATTTTGGATGTTGGAATACTATGGTTATACTTTGGGCTGGATACCATTTCCACCTTAATCCGTCAGTATACGATCCAGTGTCCGCCATACCTGGCCCTGGGTAATGATATATCAGGGACCGTAGTCTTCGTCTGTGTTGAGCCCGTGGACTGTATGTGGCCACATGCTGATGAAATTGGTGAGCATTCTTATGATATTTTTATGAAAATTGTATAAAAGAATATTTGATAAATGATTGAATTATTTTGCTTTTTTGATAGTAATGATGATGTTTTTTCCTAATCCTAATAACTAGATATACTCTGAATTTTCCCTGAAGTAGAGGAGATACCACTCTGCGAAACACATTGGATTCCACATCTGTGTATTAATATCAGCATTTGAAACAAGTATCAACATAAACATCAGTGATATGTTATTATCAGCTTGCTTGAGATGATATGTCTTTGCTTAACTCGTTTTTAACAATGTATTTTTTGTATCCAAATAAACTTGTTTTAAACTAAACCTATGTGCTCACCTCAGTGTCAGCTGTACATCTTCTAAAGTCCAACCTATATGGGATAATCTCCCAATTACTGTACAAATTCTCTCAATACTAAGTATGTGGAAACTGTCCCTAGAACTGATAATCTACTCTTGAAATTGTTACCATAAGGTTGGAATTGTGCAATTTTCTAAAATATCTTTGTAAGCTGTGCCATTACCTGTACCCTCCACTGGAAACACCTGAAAAGTTGTAGCAAACCTGCAGAATGATTTATTCTCTTCTTCTTTCTCCAAGGGGCTAATAAGATCTTCCTCCTGTAGATCTATGTTTTTGTTCCCCAGTCTTATGCCCCGTACACACGGTCGGATTTTC
This sequence comes from Aquarana catesbeiana, assembly GCF_042186555.1. Classification (NCBI taxonomy): domain Eukaryota; kingdom Metazoa; phylum Chordata; class Amphibia; order Anura; family Ranidae; genus Aquarana; species Aquarana catesbeiana. The sequence goes on along the minus strand of NC_133330.1, from coordinate 241,270,195 downwards.
CGATGGAAAATGTCCGATCGGATCGCGTTGTCGGAAATTCCGACCGTGTGTGGGCTCCATCGGACATTTTCCATCAGATTTTCCTACACATAAAGTTTGAGAGCAGGCTATAAAATTTTCCGACAACAAAATCCGATGGCGTCAATTCCGAGACAGAACAGCTAGGTCTGGTAAACTTAGTGTTCGGAATGAATACAGCACTTTTCGTCACGCTGCAATGTTAAAAATGGTTTAATACAGCGCACTCTCTTCTTCTTTATAATGTGAGAAGAATGAAGTAGTTTTGCTGCTCATATTCACACTGACTTCTCTCAAACTTATTTCTTTACTATTTATCGGGATTCTCTCAATATATTTTGATTTGTTACATCTGACAACATTTTTTTGGTGTTGTATTTTTTTTTTTTTTTTTATTGGTTTTAAGGCAGAATTTTTTTTTTGGTTTGTATTTTTTTCAAGGTTCAAAAATAAAAATAAAAACTGCGCTGCAGAGCAAAAAAGGTCAAAGGTAAAAGCTGCACACAAAATACACCAATATCTGTGTATACCATGAAAAATAAAAAATAAATAAAGTGCGCTAATTATATGAAAATACACACATAGATGTGAATACATGTGGGTAGTAATAAAAACCACAATCTACTGAGAGCAAGTAAATGACTCCATGAGTGGTAAAAATATATAAGTGCAAAACATAAAAACTCAAATAAAAAGAAGAAACAAAAAATGTGTACATGTGAAATACAATGATATTAATAGCATGAAAATCTGAAAATCAAACAAACTCAGTCCATGGGTTCAAATATAAAAGGTTCATCAGTGAAAAAAAGCTTCCATCCACTATACAGCTCAGCAGCAACTAATCCCCCTATGAGTGGATTGACAAGGGAGAGAGATGTGTAGGATGGTGCAAATCCATTGGCGGTGACTCCAATAAGTAAGAAAGTGATAAAGGTGGACTCTTACCCTCCGTGTTGGACCCCCTCCTTGGCAGGGTCTATCAGGCATGCAGATTTTTGCCCTCTGCAGGGACCATGTAATGAGAAGATCTCCCCAGCAGCTGTTAGGAATGTTGTCTCCGATCCGGGCTGGTCCAAGTGAAACGCCTGGAGAGGGGGGAAGGAAAGCTCTCTTGCTCCCAGTGTGGCAAAGGAAAAAACAAAAGAGTAGAGCTCCAATAGTGTAAAAAGTTTCGGAATTTATTAAATAAAAGTACAGACCGCAACGGAGAGTGCACGCTCCGTGAGGTGAAAATACAATTAAAAACAAGCCGGCATATAAAAATCGTAATAACCCGTGCATAACATGGGGCAATCGTGACGGCTTACAACGTAGCCACGCCCTACATGTTTCGTCATTAGTAGACGTCTTCAAAGGGGCACGGGCTACGTGTTAAGCCATCCCCTATATAGTATAACAGTGCACACCAAGCCTCATTTTCACCTCCACTCTCAGGGGAGGGAAAACCCAAGCCTCTACCTGGTGCTCCTCAGTGAATGGATGTTGCCAAGGTGACACATAGGACTGAAACTAAACAAAACTTCAGCCCCTCCCAGCAGAGCCAATCTCTCGCGCCATCTGGAGGAAGAAGCCCCGTATTACTGGACAATTAATATGTCTTACAGATGCTAATTTGGAACGTAAAACTGACAGAGCAGAAAGGAGAAAATCACTGAATCTCACCAAGAGGCAAGATGTGGTGGAAAAAATTGTAAGTATATATGGAAACGTACGGAAAAGAAACAACGTTCATCTCCGTAAATAAAACCACATTAAAAAAATACATGTATGAAAAAAAATATATATATATATATATGTATTAAAGTCACACCGTAATAAATGGAGGCCCATCCATGAACGTGAAGAGCACTCGGTATCACAATGATGCGACTAAATCATTATAATGTATAATATCTAAACATATCACTATGCTCCCAAAAAAAAAAAAAAAAAAAAAATTGTGAATGGATGAAGAGATAAAAAAGTGAATAGATGAAGAAAAAAAAAAAAAAATTGTGAATGGATGAAGAGATAAGAAAAGTGAATAGATGAGAAAAAAAAAATTGTGAATGGATGAAGAGATAAAAAAAGTGAATGGATGAAGAAAAAAAAAAAAAAAATTGTGAATGGATGAAGAGATAAGAAAAGTGAATAGATGAGAAAAAAAAATTGTGAATGGATGAAGAGATAAGAAAAGTGAATAGATGAGAAAAAAAAATTGTGAATGGATGAAGAGATAAAAAAAGTGAATGGATGAAGAAAAAAAAAAAAAATTGTGAATGGATGAAGAGATAAGAAAAGTGAATAGATGAGAAAAAAAAAATTGTGAATAGATGAAAAAATAAAAGTGAATGGATGAGAAAAAAAAAATTGTGAATGGATGAAGAGATAAGAAAAGTGAATAGATGAGAAAAAAAACAATTGTGAATGGATGAAGAGATAAAAAAGTGAATGGATGAAGAAAAATAAATAAATAAATAAAAAAAATTGTGAATGGATGAAGAGATAAGAAAAGTGAATAGATGAGAAAAAAATTGTGAATGGATGAAGAGATAAAAAAGTGAATGGATGAAGAAAAAAAAAATGTGAATGGATGAAGAGATAAGAAAAGTGAATAGATGAGAAAAAAAATTGTGAATGGATGAAAAAATAAAAGTGAATGGATGAGAAAAAAAAAATAAAAAATTGTGACTGGATAAAGAGATAAAAAAAGTGAATGGATGGAAAAAAAAAAAAAAATTTGAAAAATAACAAAAATGAAAAACATGTATACAAAAGAAGGGAAGAAAGGAAAGGAAGCACAAGGCCCAAAGCATCACCTATGAGTTGTCAATGAACGCATTCAACTCAATATCAACATTTAGGCCTAAAGGTCTGAGGGAACGGATCTTATAAATCCACTCCATCTCGAGTTTAGAGATGGCCCGTCTTTTAGATCCCCCTCTCCATGGGAGTTTGAGTTTATCAATGCCCATGAACAAAGTACCGCTAGGGTCTTTTTTGTGTTTGTCTAAATAATGTTTGGAGACTGGGTGGCCCAAAAAACCCCTTCTAATATTTCCAATATGTTCCCCCAGTCTAACTTTTAATGATCGGACCGTGCGGCCCACATAGTGGAGCCCACAAGGACAAGCGAGTAGGTAAACCACATGGGTGGTTGAACATGTGATAAAAGATTTAATATGGAAATTAAGCGGGGAATTATTGGTAATGAATTGACACACCTTTCTCTCCGTTAAAGCATTAATAGCACAAACCTCGCAATTTTTACATTTGAAATAGCCTGTCATATGTTGAAAGAACATAGGTTTATGAACCGGAGGGTCACATGCAGCAGATACCACCCGTGAACTGATTGAGGGGGCACCCCTAAAGACCAGCTGGGGTCTGTCAGGAAGGGATGGTCCAAGCACGGGATCATTCTTAATAATGTGCCAGTGTTTGTTCAACATCCTCCTGACAGAAAAGTGCTGGCAGGAGTATCTTGTGATTAAGGGACAGACCAGCTGACAGTCCCTCTGTGCCCTGGTTTTATCAGCCAGAAGAGCGTCCCTGTCCAGTGATACAACCTGATTGAGTTTTTCAGTCAGAAACTGCGCTTCATACCCCTTCTCTATAAATCTGTCCGTCAAAACCTTAGACTGAGCAAGAAAGTCAGTATTGGTAGAACAATTCCTTTTCAGTCGGATGTACTGACTTTTAGGGACAGAGTCCAGCCAATCTACTATCTACTTCTATCTACTATCTACTATCTACTTCTGATACTTGGGTTTCTGTGCATGGAGGGTTGAGGTTTTGTTTTCTCCTTCCTAGCGTGTGCAGTGTTTACCCCATTTAGTTGTTGGGGTGGGACTTAGTCTAGACATTTACAATAGGGATTGGAGCTCTTTGGATAGGAACTTCCTTCTTTGGGTGTCAGGCCTCTCTCTCCTTCCCTTGGGAAACCATTATATATTTCCTTGTTTTTGTATATTTGGATTCCCCTATAAATACATACGTCCAGAATTTAGAATGGACGTTTTTGATTACCGTTCCTCGCGGGTCATCGCTAAAGATGGTATCTTTGAAACTGGTGATGCACCAGTAAGTGATATTAGTGGTATGTTCATGAGATTGAAAAATCTCATGGTGTCAGAAATACATACCCAATGGGACATTCTGTTCTTGGCACAATATGTTACGGACTCAAGGAGTCTTAGATGGGAAGTCAGCCCCCAAAAAGGAGAGACTGACTTTCAAGACTGGTTCCAGTTTTTTAATGAGGCTGGAGGAAAACTCCTTCAGTTCCTGATTAAGAAAAAAAATGATAAACTCGCTAGACTTGACGGTGAGATTAAAATAATCAAAGAAAAATTATCTCCCTTCAAAGATAGCGAGGAATATAAGGAAAAATCTATGAATCTTGGGAAAATATTGGAAAAAGAGGAAACTGAACAAAAGATTAAAAAAAAGAAAAAATTTTGCCGTGATGTGGGGGACTATAAGGCAGGTTCTGTTTTTGTCTGGCAGAGTAAGATTGCAGCTGAAACGTCTGAGGTGACTGGATGCCCCTCTGCCCCTGGTGGGGAAGAGATGTCTGTGGAGTCTGAGGGATATCAGCGACGTCCTCCCTCAACACAGACACAACAACCTTCAGCCTCTAGGAGGGCCTCACACCGATCTCCGGTTAGACAAGGTAAACCCCCTCAGCCTAAACCACGTTCTAGGCTGCAGAAGGAAACCGGTAAAAACCACAAAAAGGGACCCAAAAATCATAAACCCAGGGAGTACAATCAACATAATCAGGAATATCACTCACAGGGTTTTGGAGACTTCCCCTATAGTTATGACTCCCCTAGGAGAGCTTATACGGACGACTACCCCTCTAGATACCCTATATCCACGCAGAATCGCTTTCAGAGCTTGAGGGATGAGGGGTATCGCCATGATAACTATGACCATCATGGGTACAAAGCAGAATATCATTCTGGACCACGTACTCCAGGTAGAGGTTCACAGAATGATCGACCATACTGGCACCAACCCCCTCCTTCTCAGATTAGAGAGGGAGGTGGCTGGCAATCTCCCTATAGACAGAGACAGGGCCAATATCCTCAACCCCAGCATTGGGGTTTTCCCAGAGCCCATCAAAACCATCTAGGACCCATAGAAAAAAGAGAGGAGTCCGAGGGGGGAGGAAATCAAGGGGCAAAAAGAAAGCGGGTGTAAGCGGTAGGGGTATTTTTAACCTGAGCAAAACACCTCTAACTGAAACAGAAATTTCAATTTTAGACAAAGGACTCAAGTTTGTACCGCCCAAAACACTCAATAAATTTGAAACCTATATGGACATACATAAGTATATCAGGAAATTGAACATCAAGAGATATATGCTGTCCAACCCCATTGCCCCCCAAACTGTTGGTCTCAACACCATCAGACAGTCTGGCCTAGCCAACGCGTCCCTATTTAACCCTCCGGGTGGCTTATCTGCCTCTTTGAGAGTCTTCAGGGATGTTCTTTTGAGGGATCTCGATCGTTTGAAGGTTCAGAAAATGAAAATGACGAGAGAGTTACAGTTGGGTCTGGATTCACTTTGTGAACGTAGGGACCTTGTTATAAAGCCAGCCGACAAAGGGGGGGGTATAGTGGTCCTTGACAAGTCAGATTATCTTCACGAATTGGAGAGACTTGTTGGAGACAGGGACACCTACCAACCCCTTAAGTCGGATCCCAGAATCCGTTTCAAAAAAGAATTGGAAAGGATTGTGGATAATGGTTTTCAATCTAGCATTATAAACAAGAAGGAGAAATCTTTTCTCATCCCGGTTGCGTCAAGAATCCCAGTCATGTACTATCTGCCCAAGGTCCACAAAGACCCAATTCACCCTCCGGGTCGTCCCATCATTAGTGGAATAGATTCCATTACTTCCAGGGCAGGTAAGTACATTGACAATTTCCTCCAACCACTTGTACAACTTCTGCCAGCATATATCAAGGACACTAGACATACCATCAATCTACTCAAGACTAGTAATTATAGAGAAGGGCATTGGCTTGTGACTGCCGATGTCACTTCTCTATACACTAGCATCCCCCATTACTGGGGTATTAAATCGGTGAAATTTTTCCTTGATAAGGATGCCTCCCTACCCAAGAAGCAAAAACGTTTTATTATGGAGCTTTTAGAATATGCCACTACACATAATTTCTTTTGGCATAATAAACAGTTTTATCTCCAGACTAAGGGGGTAGCCATGGGGGCTAAATTTGCCCCCAGCTTGGCGAACCTTTTTATGGGGAAATGGGAGGAGGACGTCATCTATGCCCACCGGAGACCGGAATTGGTCCTGTGGGCCAGGTACATAGATGACGTCCTCCTCCTATGGGACGGCTCCTATGACTCTCTCTGTTCCTTTATGGATGGACTCAATTCCAACGAGAGGGGTATATCCTTTAAATATGAGGCCAGCCAGGAAAAAATACACTTTCTGGATCTGGAGATACGAGGTGAAAATAACTCTCTACTTACCTCTACCTATTTCAAGGTCACTGACCGCAATTCATTTATTCCGAGGGACAGCTGCCATCATAAAGCTTGGCTGGACTCTGTCCCTAAAAGTCAGTACATCCGACTGAAAAGGAATTGTTCTACCAATACTGACTTTCTTGCTCAGTCTAAGGTTTTGACGGACAGATTTATAGAGAAGGGGTATGAAGCGCAGTTTCTGACTGAAAAACTCAATCAGGTTGTATCACTGGACAGGGACGCTCTTCTGGCTGATAAAACCAGGGCACAGAGGGACTGTCAGCTGGTCTGTCCCTTGATCACAAGATACTCCTGCCAGCACTTTTCTGTCAGGAGGATGTTGAACAAACACTGGCACATTATTAAGAATGATCCCGTGCTTGGACCATCCCTTCCTGACAGACCCCAGCTGGTCTTTAGGGGTGCCCCCTCAATCAGTTCACGGGTGGTATCTGCTGCATGTGACCCTCCGGTTCATAAACCTATGTTCTTTCAACATATGACAGGCTATTTCAAATGTAAAAATTGCGAGGTTTGTGCTATTAATGCTTTAACGGAGAGAAAGGTGTGTCAATTCATTACCAATAATTCCCCGCTTAATTTCCATATTAAATCTTTTATCACATGTTCAACCACCCATGTGGTTTACCTACTCACTTGTCCTTGTGGGCTCCACTATGTGGGCCGCACGGTCCGATCATTAAAAGTTAGACTGGGGGAACATATTGGAAATATTAGAAGGGGTTTTTTGGGCCACCCAGTCTCCAAACATTATTTAGACAAACACAAAAAAGACCCTAGCGGCACTTTGTTCATGGGCATTGATAAACTCAAACTCCCATGGAGAGGGGGATCTAAAAGACGGGCCATCTCTAAACTCGAGATGGAGTGGATTTATAAGATCCGTTCCCTCAGACCTTTAGGCCTAAATGTTGATATTGAGTTGAATGCGTTCATTGACAACTCATAGGTGATGCTTTGGGCCCTGTGCTTCCTTTCCTTTCTTCCCTTCTTTTGTATACATGTTTTTCATTTTTGTTATTTTTCTAATTTTTTTTTTTTTTTTTTCCATCCATTCACTTTTTTTATCTCTTTATCCAGTCACAATTTTTTTTTTTTCTCATCCATTCACTTTTATTTTTTCATCCATTCACAATTTTTTTTTCTCATCTATTCACTTTTCTTATCTCTTCATCCATTCACATTTTTTTTTTCTTCATCCATTCACTTTTTTATCTCTTCATCCATTCACAATTTTTTTCTCATCTATTCACTTTTCTTATCTCTTCATCCATTCACAATTTTTTTTTTTTGTATTTATTTTTTTTTTTTTTCTTCATCCATTCACTTTTTTATCTCTTCATCCATTCACAATTGTTTTTTTTCTCATCTATTCACTTTTCTTATCTCTTCATCCATTCACAATTTTTTTTTCTCATCCATTCACTTTTATTTTTTCATCTATTCACAATTTTTTTTTCTCATCTATTCACTTTTCTTATCTCTTCATCCATTCACAATTTTTTTTTTTCTTCATCCATTCACTTTTTTTATCTCTTCATCCATTCACAATTTTTTTTTTCTCATCTATTCACTTTTCTTATCTCTTCATCCATTCACAATTTTTTTTTTCTCATCTATTCACTTTTCTTATCTCTTCATCCATTCACAATTTTTTTTTTTTTTTGGGAGCATAGTGATATGTTTAGATATTATACATTATAATGATTTAGTCGCATCATTGTGATACCGAGTGCTCTTCACGTTCATGGATGGGCCTCCATTTATTACGGTGTGACTTTAATACATATATATATATATATATATATATATTTTTTTTTTTTTTCATACATGTATTTTTTTAATGTGGTTTTATTTACGGAGATGAACGTTGTTTCTTTTCCGTACGTTTCCATATATACTTACAATTTTTTCCACCACATCTTGCCTCTTGGTGAGATTCAGTGATTTTCTCCTTTCTGCTCTGTCAGTTTTACGTTCCAAATAAGCATCTGTAAGACATATTAATTGTCCAGTAATACTGGGCTTCTTCCTCCAGATGGCGCGAGAGATTGGCTCTGCTGGGAGGGGCTGAAGTTTTGTTTAGTTTCAGTCCTATGTGTCACCTTGGCAACATCCATTCACTGAGGAGCACCAGGTAGAGGCTTGGGTTTTCCCTCCCCTGAGAGTGGAGGTGAAAATGAGGCTTGGTGTGCACTGTTATACTATATAGGGGATGGCTTAACACGTAGCCCGTGCCCCTTTGAAGTCGTCTACTAATGACGAAACATGTAGGGCGTGGCTACGTTGTAAGCCGTCACGATTGCCCCATGTTATGCACGGGTTATTACGATTTTTATATGCTGGCTTGTTTTTAATTGTATTTTCACCTCACGGAGCGTGCACTCTCCGTTGCGGTCTGTACTTTTATTTAATAAATTCCGAAACTTTTTACACTATTGGAGCTCTACTCTTTTGTTTTTTCCTTTGCCACACTGGGAGCAAGAGAGCTTTCCTTCCCCCCTCTCCAGGCGTTTCACTTGGACCAGCCCGGATCGGAGACAACATTCCTAACAGCTGCTGGGGAGATCTTCTCATTACATGGTCCCTGCAGAGGGCAAAAATCTGCATGCCTGATAGACCCTGCCAAGGAGGGGGTCCAACACGGAGGGTAAGAGTCCACCTTTATCACTTTCTTACTTATTGGAGTCACCGCCAGTGGATTTGCACCATCCTGCACATCTCTCTCCCTTTTCAATCCACTCATAGGGGGATTAGTTGCTGCTGAGCTGTATAGTGGATGGAAGCTTTTTTTCACTGATGAACCTTTTATATTTGAACCCATGGACTGAGTTTGTTTGATTTTCAGATTTTCATGCTATTAATATCATTGTATTTCACATGTACACATTTTTTGTTTCTTCTTTTTATTTGAGTTTTTATGTTTTGCACTTATATATTTTTACCACTCATGGAGTCATTTACTTGCTCTCAGTAGATTGTGGTTTTTATTACTACCCACATGTATTCACATCTATGTGTGTATTTTCATATAATTAGCGCACTTTATTTATTTTGTATTTTTTTCAAGGCTGATCTTTGTTTTCTTGTATTTTTAGTTTTACTCCATAATATTTTTGTGTGTGTTTTGTGTGTCAAGTTACCACAACACCATTGATATGTTGTTATATTTAATCTGTAGGAGATTATTTGGTGTTGTTGTCTCTTGTTAATTTCACATTGTACTTTAGAAATGTACCTGAATCGTCACCAACAAACTGTCCCTTTTGAATGAAAACACACATAGGAGGGTATAATAGAAAAAAAAAATCATTTATTAAGGGCTCACAACTAAACAAAGAGGGAGGCAATGCTGGAGAAACAGCAGAAATGGGTGAAGCCTTGGACCCCCAGGGCACTCATCAATTATTTTCAAGCAAAATTGGTGGCCTGAGGAGTCCTTATCTAAGGGAGTGCAGTCTGGTCCAGAAGTCCCAGAGATCCGGAAAGCAGCAGATGACATCTGTGTCAGCAGGCTGTGGTCATACAAGAGACTGCATCTTTTGCCAGACCAGACTGAACCCAGGGCCATCACTCTCTTGTCTTCCTTCCACGCTGTGGCTCTGGTGGTGGAGTTGTGGCAGCAGGAGGAGGAGGGGCCAACTCACTCAGATGGGTATTGGGTGTTAGTTCCCCACTCACCCCCTTACTTAGGACTTTATACAGAAGGTCCTCACATATTTTGCGTTGACCCTCCTGCATGCCCTGCAGTTTTGTGGCAGCCATGCAGGCAAAGGCCTCTTCAGGAGTGGGTAAGGCTCGGAGGGACCCAGAAGCCTCCTGAATTAGCCTGAGTGCAGAATCCTGCATGTGAGTCCCCTTCCTCGCTCTTTTGTATGGAAGGCGGAGGGGAGGAACCTGCGATTCGGTCAGGCTTCGACTTGTTCCAGGCTTCTCCTGGCTGACACTTAGCCCCGCCTCCTCCTGGCTGCAACTTAGCCCCGCCTCCTCCTGGCTGCCACATTCCACAGCCTCCTCCTGGCTGAGGTCTTCTTGTGTATGAAAAAGGGACATAGTTTTAGTATTTGTTTCATCAATCACACACAATTTTCACCTCATGACTCATGACTGTTGCAAATTGAATGTTAACAAATATAACAGACTATCCTTCTGAGCCCACCATTTTTCATTCTTGTCCCAATTTTGGGTGCCCACTACTGTCTATTGATGTGTAAAACACTTTTTGCAATCAGCAATTAGTGATCAATAATAACATCTAGTAAACAATTTATTTATTGACCAGAAATCTGTAGAAGAATGCTATACCTGACTCAAGCTGGGCTCCTCCACTTCTTCCTGGCTGGAAGGCCCAGGTTGGACATCGGAAGCCTCAGCTGGGGTGGAAGGAAGAGTGGAAGGAAGAGTGGAGAGGGATTCCCTGACTTCAGTCTGGTCTGACAGAAATCGCAGTCTCTCATAGTACCACAGCCTGGGGACATAAACGTCATCTGCTCCAGCTCCGGACCTCTGGGAATCTGTGACTTTCTTGCGCTCCCTAAGATAAGTGCTCCTCAGGCCACCAATTTTGGTTTTTAAATAAGGGATGGTTGCTGTGGGGACCACCGGCTTCACCAACTCCAGCAGTTTCTCCAGCGCTGCCTGCCTCTTTTGTTTATTGTTGTAATGGGGGTGTCCCACCTGCCACAGAGAGGGCAGCTCCTTGTATTTGTCTATGAACAGGAGGAAGAAATTGTGGTAGTTGAAGCCATCCATTTTCTCTGCAAGACACAACACAAGACAAACCCTAAGGTCAGGCCAAACTCTCCTAATCTTGTTACAATATAGGCTTCAATTTCGAAGCAGTATAGGTCCAAGTTTAGATCTTACCTTCGTTATCACGATCGGCGCCTCCTTCCTCCGCTCACAGATCGTACATAATACGCACGCGTGTTACGCTTTATACACACTGCGCATGCGTGTAACTCCGCCCACCCCTGACGTTCTTTCTAGTCTATTCCCCGCCCCTTTTCATTCTGCGCAGTGGGGGAAGAGCACATGGCAGAGACACAGCAGGTGCGTGCTAATTACAGCAACGAGGAGGAGAAAAGCCCGGATCCGGAAACATCCCAATCCAGAAGGAGACAATTTAAGGCCTCAAATATGTCCTTTGGGGAGATGTTGGAGATGGTCGACATCCTGAAGAAGGCCGACTATGACGGGAAGTATGGACCTTACCCCAACCCCAATGTCAGAAAGGCCAAGATCATGGCGAAAGTGGTCAAGAGTCTGCACCAGAATTTCGGGTACGTCGATCGAAAGATCAGCTCAGGAAACGGTGGTCGGACCTCAAATTACGAGAACATGAGCAGTACAGAAAGATCCGGAGAGTGCTGCAAAAAAGTAAGTAGTTGGGCTGTGTTCCTATTCTTTTTGTCTTTATTACGTTCATGCTGCTCCATGTGCTTTTCTTAAAAGTGTTGTACATTTTCAAATGGCAAATTTCATATTCATGGGCACATTATTCGTTCGTATCAAACATTTTTCTTTCGGCCTATAAAACACCATTGTTTTGGCCATATGCATTTGGCCACATTTTTTACGCCCTACTTGTATGAAACTAATTTGGTTGTGTAGATGGCTTTGTTACTAGAATGAAATGCAAACTAGATTCTGTGTAAGGAGAGGATTCTCAGCAGCTGTTTTCACATCTGGATGCTGGAGCACTAGTGTGGGACACAAGAACACCATTTTTATTAGGGGGGCCACACAGGTGCTCCAGTGTATACTATAGGGGGGTCTCCATCTGTGAAGCTTGTACCAAATAGGTAAAGTATTGCAGCTTGACAAAGAACACTGAAAATGCAACATTTTGGAACTCTGCCAAAATAGACAATTGTACCCCACTTCCAAGCAATGTTTCCTATTTATAGTTCTGCCATCAAATATCTGTGTGCTAAGTATACCATTTTTCTTTTACATAGGGGAGAAAAGACTCGGAGGACACCCCTCATCCGAGGAGACCAGAGCCCCCCCCCCCCGGAAGAAGGGGAAATACAACCAAGACAAGAGCAGGAGGAAGAAGACGTGGTGGAACTAGTCACCACAACAGGTGAGTGTCTGCGACCACACGCTCAGGTAAGAGATGGATGCCGGCATATTTTTTATACCTGTTTTTGTTTGGTTTCTCTCTTTTTAGGTGATCGTGATGTGGATCCAGATCGTTTCACATCAGAAAGTGCACAGATCCTGATCGGGGAGATCATGGGGTGTAATTTAGCTTTGGAAAACCTCAAGAAAAACATCAATGATGTTATTCAAAAAAATAAGAACATCATTGATGTTTTGGGTAGAGTTTAAAACCCCTCCAAATCACTTTCTTTTTTTGTGTGCTACAATGTTCAAAATGTTTTAGCGATTTTTAGAGGATGCACACAGTGTGCCAACATGTGCTATCTGCCATCACGGGAGATCAATGGACGCATTTTGGGGGTGCAAGAGGAAGGGGTTTCTCTCCCAAAACACGTCCCTTGATCCCCCGTGATGGCAGCTAGCACATGTTGACATTGGGAAATTTGTGTGCATCTTCCAAATTTGGCTTTTCCTGGGGTAACTTCACCCCATCTGAACGCAATATCAAACACAGTTCCTAAATACTCATGTCTGATATTGCCTTAAAGTTCTACCAAATGTGAACTTTGTAAGTTCAAGATTTGTGTTTTTCTTGTTGGTTTTACACATGCCTGTTTTATCTTAAATGGACATTTCTATTTTTGATAATGCCACCCCAAAAATTGTTATACAACAAACATGTTGGTTTGTTTTAAAAACCTTTTCTAAATGCACATGTGATTGTGCAGGTATTAAAAAGATTGTTAATCAAGAATGTGTGGATTATTGTCTGAACGCTACAACACTTTTGTGGTGATGTAATTGCTGCTTTCTGTGACAATGGGGGTTATTTCCTAAGGGCAAATCCTCTTTGCACTACAAGTGCAATTTCAGTGCAGTTTCAGGTGCACTTGTAGTGCAAAGTGTCTTTGCCTTTAGTAAATAACACCCAACAGTGCTTTGTAAGGTTACTCAATCACGCCATTTTCTGGACTCACCACGTTTCTGTCAGGGTCAGCTAAAACAAACACAAGCAGTAAATGTCACCAAAGATTTGCAATTTTTTTTTATTGGATCAAGGTTTCACAAATTGTCTGGCATATTGATGGCCCCTCTACCCGCAAAGAACTCAAGGTATCTTAACCGAACATCACGGGCACTCAGGGAGGGCAAGCCAGGACGGCCACTTTCAAGCGCCATCAGAGTTGTTTCATTTATCATTCCGGCCTCAGGCCCAACTGAGCTAGCATAGTTGGCCGAATGTTGACGTAAAAAGTTATGTAGAACACAGCACGCCAGGATTATATGATTCAGTTTATACTCATATAAATGGATGGGTGTAAGAAATAGGCGGAACCGACTGGCCATGATTCCAAATGTGTTCTCCATCACTCTTCTGGCTCTGGCCAGCCGGTAATTAAAAACCCTCTGTTCCGGGGTGAGGGTCCTCATCGGGAATGGCCGCATAAGATGGTCCCCCAGCGCAAATGCTTCATCTGCAACGAAGACGAATGGGAGTCCTTCCACATTGTCTTCTGGAGGTGGCAAGTCCAAGCTGCCATTCTGTAGACACCTGTAAAACTCCGTCTGGGCGATGACTCCACCATCGGACCATCCGGCCATTCTTCCCCACGTCCACATACAGGAACTCGTAATTAGCAGATTAGACACAAACATTCTTGGCCAACATCCAGATAACATTTATTAAGGGGAATTTTACAACACCAAAGTATAAGGTACACCTATCATATCCCCTCCCCCCCCCCTCATGGGCCATTTCTAACATTATAGGGGGGGGGACTCTTGGACAGGTAACCCTCTCCACTTCATTGAGAGATGAATGCCTCAATAATGGGTATTACTTGGTATTACACTGTTGGCAGCCCACTGGACAGGTAAGAAGTGTCATAATACAAAGATATAAATACACATTGTACACATTTGAGCACATTTGGACATTCTGCTATTACCCATCAAGATAATAATATAATACAAAAACTTGAAACAGTACCATTTGAAAGTATACAGGCAGGCCCTTGCACTACATGCTTTGGGGAATTCATCCATAAATCTGACCACAAAAGAGATGGGTATAGTGTGTATGGGTTTGGCAAAGTCAGCAGATAGATGATTGAGGATAGATAGAGAATTGGTATCAGCTGACTTAGCAGTTGGGGGGAGGGAGGGTTAATAAAAATGATTTGGGGACACTACAAAAAAAAGTCTCTGTCACTCTGCCTGAATTTAAAGCACAAATCACATTTCTAAACATTTTAGGGGTTGTTTGGGGTAAAGCACTACTATGGAGCTGATCAAATACATTGTTAAGTGACTACATGAGGTGACATGTATGAAGGACTAAAAAAACCCCATAAAATTCCAGCATGCATGAGGAAAAAGGGGACATTCACAGCATATTACAATCATGGTAATTAGGGAATGAGGAAAGAAATACAATATATTAGCAAACATTCAATACAATAAAATGTGATATTAAAGGATAAAAATCTTACCTTCATATACTCCTTCTGCAGGACCTGGATGATGGCAGAACAGGTCTCTGGGATAATGATACCCAGAGCCTGGGGGGAGATGCCTGTCGAGAACTTCAAGTCCTGCAGGCTTCTCCCTGTCGCCAAGTACCGCAGGGTAGTGACGAGCCTCTGCTCCGGAGTGATGGCTTGCCTCATGCAGGTATCCTGCCTGCTGATATAGGGGATCAGCGAAGCCAACAAACGGTGAAATACGGGGTCCGTCATCTGGAGAAAGTTCCTGAAATCATCAGGATTATTCTCACG
The DNA here is from genome assembly GCF_042186555.1 of Aquarana catesbeiana. NCBI lineage: Eukaryota > Metazoa > Chordata > Amphibia > Anura > Ranidae > Aquarana > Aquarana catesbeiana. The sequence goes on along the minus strand of NC_133330.1, from coordinate 241,254,781 downwards.
GATCTCATGGAGCAAAGGCATATGAGAGAACTGGTCACGCTGAAGCAACCAATTCTTGGTCCATGAACTCCTCCCCACCCTGTTCATGGACTGGACTTGTGTCAAGGTCAGGACCCCAACACCAAGCCCCCACACAGCACGAACTCTACAAGGAGTACGTATATGCAACACGGCTAGAAAACGGTCGGCGGCTCAGAACGAAGTAACAGAACGCACTGAAGAACAGCAAGGCCTGTGGAGAGCGACCTGAAACACAGGAACGAACGAACAAGAACACAATGACTAATCCAAGTCACGCGTAGCTTGCTTGCATGCACTGAAGAGCAGATACACACCCACAAGCACAAACTGAACCGCAGAAAACTATCTGAATGCCACTAGTCTGAAAAAGCGCGAATCGTCTCTCACCAAACTTTTACTAACACGAGATTAGCATAAAGAGCCCAAAGGGTGCCGCGCTTGGTTCTGAAATGGCCTTTTCTAGTCTCGTCGTACGTGGTGTACGTCACTGCGTTCTTGTCGATCAGAAATTCCGACAACTTTGTGCGACTGTGTGTACGCAAAACAAGTTTGAGTCAACATCCGTCAGAAAAAATCCTAGGATTTTGTTGTCGGAATGTCCGATCAATGTCCGACCGTGTGTACGGGGCATTACTCTTTCTTAGGCATCCTCTATAATGTAATGTACATAAAATTCAAAAGCTAGGGTGAAACCCTCACAGAATGGCTGTGGCAGTTGGACAGACGGGCATTAGACTATGGCACCCAGGGGAACATTTCAAGTATGACAAACATACTTCAATCTTATCTTAACTGTGGGTGTGCATTTTTTTTTAAGTACATCCATTCTCACAATCCTGCAGTAAATGCATTTAGTCTTATGCCCCGTACACATGGTCGGACTTTGTTCAGACATTCCGACAACAAAATCCTAGGATTTTTTCCGACGGATGTTGGCTCAAACTTGTCTTGCATACACACGGTCACACAAAGTTGTTGGAAAATCCGATCGTTTTAAACGCGGTGACGTAAAACATGTATGTCGGGACTATAAACGGGGCAGTGGCCAATAGCTTTCATCTCTTTATTTATTCTGAGCATGCGTGGCACTTTGTCCGTCGGATTTGTGTACACACGATCGGAATTTCCGACAACGGATTTTGATGTCGGAAAATTTTATCTCCTGCTCTCCAACTTTGTGTGTCGGAAAATCCGATGGAAAATGTCCGATGGAGCCCACACACGGTCGGAATTTCCGACAACATGCTCCGATCGGACATTTTCCATCGGAAAATCCGACCCTGTGTACGGGGCATAAGAGTTCTTTAGAATTATGCAGGATAGATCATTTAATGAATTTAAAAATCATACTTATTTCTAATAAATTGCTGAGTCTGGGCTTGTGTCGATGGCGGTTTGCTTGCTTCAAACGGGATTTGCATTCCCATACAAGTCTATGGAAACTGATGGCATTAATAAAAGCCCAAATCCTGTCAACATAGGTAATTTCAGTGTTAAACTGTACTTTGCAATGCATGTTTCTTCTTTTTAATAAATGAATGGCCTTTAAATAAAACCTGACTTCAAGAAACTTAAAAATCCCTCCTTGCGGTGGGGTGGAAGAACAAGAGTTGCCTGCTTCTTTAGGCATAGGGAGCAAAGAAAAGAAAATGTGCTTGCCTGGTCCTCCACTCCTTTGCGCTGCTAGACCAGTCTAAGGTCCTGACTAGGGATGAGCTTCGTGTTCGAGTCGAACCCATGTTCGACTCGAACATCGGCTGTTCGCCCGTTCGCCGAATTGCGAACGATATGGGCCGTTCGCGCTAAATTCGTGTGGCGCGTCACGGCCCATAATTCACTGCGGCATCGCAGTGCATTGCTGGCTGATGATTGGCCAAGCATGCACTATGACCCGCATGCTTGGCCAATCACAGCGCCGTCAGTAGAGAGAGCTGTAATTGGCCAAAGCCAGGGTGGCTTTGGCCAATTATGGCTCAGGGGATTTAGTACACACCCCACACTATATAAGGCCGCCTGCACGGCGGCCCTGTGTAGTGTGTGTTCCGGTGTGCTGAGAGATAGAGAGAGAGAGAGACAGTGTCATTTGATTTGAGTTAGATAGATTAGGCAGAACAGTCAGTCAGTTAGCTGCACTTACAGTGTATTGTGTATATATATGCATCCCAGGTGTTGCATATATATATATATACACTGTATTCAGTTTAGCTAGATCCGTTCCTGTTATCTTCTATCTAGACTATTTACATTTAATGCAGTGCGTCCTGCTCACAGTGTTCAGCTAGATCCGTTCCTGCTATTTACATTTAGTGCAGTGCGTCCTGCTCACAGTGTTCAGCTAGATCCGTTCCTGTTATCTTCTAGACTATTTACATTTAGTGCAGTGCGTCCTGCTCACAGTGTTCAGCTAGATCCGTTCCTGCAATTTACATTTAGTGCAGTGCGTCCTGCTCACAGTGTTCAGCTAGATCCGTTCCTGCTATTTACATTTAGTGCAGTGCGTCCTGCTCACAGTGTTCAGCTAGATCCGTTCCTGCTATTTACATTTAGTGCAGTGCGTCCTGCTCACAGTGTTCAGCTAGATCCGTTCCTGTTATTTACATTTAGTGCAGTGCGTCCTGCTCACAGTGTTCAGCTAGATCCGTTCCTGCTATTTACATTTAGTGCAGTGCGTCCTGCTCACAGTGTTCAGCTAGATCCGTTCCTGCTATTTACATTTAGTGCAGTGCGTCCTGCTCACAGTGTTCAGCTAGATCCGTTCCTGCTATTTACATTTAGTGCAGTGCGTCCTGCTCACAGTGTTCAGCTAGATCCGTTCCTGTTATCTTCTAGACTATTTACATTTAGTGCAGTGCGTCCTGCTCACAGTGTTCAGCTAGATCCGTTCCTGTTATTTACATTTAGTGCAGTGCGTCCTGCTCACAGTGTTCAGCTAGATCCGTTCCTGCTATTTACATTTAGTGCAGTGCGTCCTGCTCACAGTGTTCAGCTAGAGCCGTTCCTGCTATTTACATTTAGTGCAGTGCGTCCTGCTCACAGTGTTCAGCTAGATCCGTTCCTGTTATCTTCTAGACTATTTACATTTAGTGCAGTGCGTCCTGCTCACAGTGTTCAGCTAGATCCGTTCCTGCTATTTACATTTAGTGCAGTGCGTCCTGCTCACAGTGTTCAGCTAGATCCGTTCCTGTTATCTTCTAGACTATTTACATTTAGTGCAGTGCGTCCTGCTCACAGTGTTCAGCTAGATCCGTTCCTGTTATCTTCTAGACTATTTACATTTAGTGCAGTGCGTCCTGCTCACAGTGTTCAGCTAGATCCGTTCCTGTTATCTTCTAGACTATTTACATTTAGTGCAGTGCGTCCTGCTCACAGTGTTCAGCTAGATCCGTTCCTGTTATCTTCTAGACTATTTACATTTAGTGCAGTGCGTCCTGCTCACAGTGTTCAGCTAGATCCGTTCCTGTTATCTTCCTACTGACAGGCAGGCTTGTCTGGTTACAGTATATAAAGCTACCTGAAGAAAATTACAGGTGTTCTATTTGATCCTATTAGTACCACGGTCAGGCAGCTAGACTATTTACATTTAGTACAGTGCGTCCTGCTCACAGTGTTCAGCTAGATCCGTTCCTGTTATCTTCCTACTGACAGGCAGGCTTGTCTGGTTACAGTATATAAAGCTACCTGAAGAAAATTACAGGTGTTCTATTTGATCCTATTAGTACCACGGTCAGGCAGCTAGACTATTTACATTTAGTACAGTGCGTCCTGCTCACAGTGTACAGCTAGATCCGTTCCTGTTATCTTCCTACTGACAGGCAGGCTTGTCTGGTTACAGTATATAAAGCTACCTGAAGAAAATTACAGGTGTTCTATTTGATCCTATTAGTACCACGGTCAGGCAGCTAGACTATTTACATTTAGTACAGTGCGTCCTGCTCACAGTGTTCAGCTAGATCCGTTCCTGTTATCTTCCTACTGACAGGCAGGCTTGTCTGGTTACAGTATATAAAGCTACCTGAAGAAAATTACAGGTGTTCTATCCCAGCTTAGTGCAGCTACAGGCCATTAGTATGTCTGGAAGGCGAAGAAGGAGAGGCAGACAGTCACAAGCCAATAAGAGAGGGCAAGCAGGCTCTGTGTCTAGTGCTGGTCGTGGAGACGGTGCATCCTCATCAGCACGTGGCCATGGGACACGCTTGGCCTTTTTTTCGGCAGCTGGCCGTGTTGAGCCGCAACATGCGGAAGACTTGGTCGAGTGGATGACCAAGCCGTCCTCATCCTCCTCATCCTCTCTCACCCATGCCCAGGGTGCTTTGTCTGGCAAAGCAGCGGCCTCTTCCCTCAGCTCAATGTCATCAGTGACTCCTTCCCTAGCTCCACCATGTCCTCATGAGGATTCCCTCGAACTGTTTGACCACAGTGTTGGGTACATGCTCCAGGAGGATGCCCAGCGTTTGGAAGGCTCTGATGACGATACTGAGCTCGATGAAGGCAGTAACATGAGCACGGACAGAGGGGGTGCCCAAGAAGGACAGCAATCTGGCAGTCATGCTCCCCCTGCTGCAGCATACTGCCAGGTTTGCTCCAGTGATGAGGAGGGAGGGGATGATGAGGTCACTGACTCAACGTGGGTGCCTGATAGGAGAGAGGAGGAGGAGGAGGGGGAGGAGGAGGAGGCGGCGGCGGCACATCACCAACGAGGCAGGATGCCCTCCAGGGGCCAGCCTAAGGGCAGCACATTGACTGCATCACACCCCAAAGCTCCACATGTGCAGGGCGCTGCAGTCTCTGCGCGTTATTCAAAAAGTTCTTTGGTGTGGGCCTTTTTTGAGACGAGTGCATCAGATCGCACCGCTGCTATTTGCAACATATGTCTCAAGCGTATCTCGCGTGGCCAAAACATCTCCCGCTTGGGTACCACATGCTTGACCAGACATATGTTGACCTGCCATGCAGTTCGTTGGCAAGCGTATCTAAAAGACCCACACCAAAGAACAAAGAGGATCTCTCCTTGCTCCTCATCAGCTGAGATTTCCAACCCCACTAGACCTTCAGTCCTCTCTGAGACCTGCAGTGAGAGGAATGAAGGTGTAGAATTAGGTGTGTCACAGCCAAGTACTTGTGGGCAATCTGCTTTTGGTACACCGACGTCAGATTGTACCAGGCAAATTTCCCTGCCCCAGCTGCTGAACCGCCGAAAGAAGTTTGCTCCCAGCCATCCACATGCCCAGCGGTTGAATGCTAGCTTGGCAAAATTGCTAGCACTTCAACTGCTGCCTTTTCAGTTGGTAGACTCTGCCCCCTTCCGTGAGTTTGTGGAATGTGCGGTTCCTCAGTGGCAGGTACCCAAACGCCACTTTTTCTCACGGAAGGCAATTCCGGCTCTCTACCGGCATGTGGAAGGCAATGTCCATGCCTCGCTGGACAGGGCGGTCAGCGGTAAGGTGCATATTACCACTGACTCATGGTCCAGCAGGCATGGACAGGGACGTTACCTAAGTTTCACGGCGCATTGGGTGACTCTGCTGGCAGCTGGGAAGGATGCAGGACAAGGTGCAGTAGTGTTGGAGGTTGTTCCGCCACCACGCCTCCAAAATGCTGATTGTGACACACCTCTCTCCTCCACCCCCTCCTCTTCTTCTTCCTCCATGGCCTCTTCCTCGGAACCAGCGGTGCTCCGTAGGCGTTCAAGGGGCTACGCAAGTACGCAGGCCAAAAGATGCCATGCGGTGCTTGAGCTGGTGTGCTTGGGGGACAGGAGCCACACTGGGGCAGGGGTTCTGTCAGCTCTGCAGGGGCAGGTTCAGAGGTGGTTGACGCCACGCCAACTTAAAGCAGGAATGGTGGTTTGCGACAATGGCACCAACCTCCTCTCTGCCCTCCGACAGGGACAAATGACCCATGTGCCCTGTTTGGCTCACGTCCTTAACTTGGTGGTGCAGCGGTTCTTGGGCAGGTACCCGGGCTTACAGGATGTCCTGAGGCAGGCCAGGAAAGTCTGTGTGCATTTCCGCCGGTCATATAATGCCAGTGCTCGGCTGACGGACCTCCAAAAGGAGTTTAACCTGCCCAAGAACCGCCTAATCTGTGACATGCCCACCAGGTGGAACTCAACGTTGGCCATGCTGCAGCGGCTGCACACGCAGCAGAGGGCCATCAATGAGTACCTGTGCGACTATGGCACCAGGACAGGGTCAGGGGAGCTTGGTTTTTTTTCCCCACGCCAGTGGGCCATGATCAGGGATGCATGCACTGTCCTGTCACCATTCGAGGAGGCCACGAGGATGGTGAGCAGTGACAGTGCATGCATCAGTGACACTGTCCCCCTTGTCCACCTGTTGGAGCACACGCTGCGTGGAATAATGGACAGGGCACTTGAGGCAGAACAGAGGCAGGAAGAGGAGGACTTCCTTAGCTCTCAAGGCCCCCTTTATCCAGACAGTGTTCCTGCGTGCCCGCCGATCACACAGGAAGAGGAAGAGGAGGAGGAGGAGGAGGAAGATTGTGTCAGTATGGAGGTGGAGCCTGGCACTCAGCATCAGCAGCAGTCTTTAAGGGATCAGTCCCAAGAAACACATGGACTTGTACGTGGCTGGGAGGAGGTGGCTGCGGACCATGTCGTTCTTAGTGACCCAGAGGACTCCGGACCGAATGCCTCAGCAAACCTACGCTGCATGGCCTCCCTGATCCTGCAAAGCCTGCGTAAGGATCCTCGTATTCGTGGTATCAAGGAGAAGGACCAATACTGGCTGGCAACCCTCCTTGATCCACGTTACAAGGGTAAGGTTGCGGACCTTATCTTGCCATCGCAGAGGGAGCAGAGGATGAAACATCTTCGGAAGGCCTTGCAGAAAGGTCTGTGCAACGCGTTCCCAGAGACTGGGAGGTTACAAACTCCTGTTTCTGGACAACGTGTTGCTGAGGCTTCGGTCAGTCAAAGAAGGAGCGGTGGAGAAGGTGGCCGTCTGACCGATGCGTTCAGACAATTTTTTGGTCCGCAGCCCCAAGGTATGATCGGTTCCAGCAACCATCGCCAGCGTCTGTTTTACATGGTGCAGGAATACCCAGGGGCAAGATCAGACTTGGACACCTTTCCCACCGAAAATCCTCTGGGTTACTGGGTCTTGAGGATGGATCACTGGCCAGAGCTTGCACAGTATGCAATTGAGCTACTGGCCTGTCCTGCATCCAGCGTTCTTTCGGAACGCACATTCAGTGCTGCTGGAGGCGTGGTAACCGATCACAGGGTGCGTCTGTCCACCGACTCGGTCGATCGGCTGACCTTCATAAAAATGAATGAGTCTTGGATCACCACCAGCTACCAAGCACCTGATGCTGATGTAACCGAATAATTTTTTTTGAAATCTCAGATCCCTTCAAAGACTGCCTATGCTGATGCTGAGTGACTATCCCTGAGTAATTATCCTCTTCCTCCTCAATCATCACGCTGATAGCTTGTAAGAACATTTTTGGTTCTGGGCGCCACCACCAGTGCCTAAGGCACAATTTTTCAGCCCCTGTTTAACAGGGGCGTGTAATTACAATTTTTGATGTAATACTTTGCAGCAGGGCTCGTTCCTGCATTCCAACTAGAGTGTCTGTGAGGGGTTGCAGTGTTGTGGCACCAGCACCAGTGCCTAAGGCCCAATTTTTCTGCCCCTGTCTAACAGGGGCGTGTAATTACAATTTTTGATGCAATACTTTGCAGCAGGGCTCGTTCCTGCGTTCCAACTAGAGTGTCTGTGAGGGGTTGCAGTGTTATGGCACCAGCACCAGTACCTAAGGCCCAATTTTTCTGCCCCTGTCTAACAGGGGCGTGTAATTACAATTTTTGATGCAATACTTTGCAGCAGGGCTCGTTCCTGCGTTCCAACTAGAGTGTCTGTGAGGGGTTGCAGTGTTGTGGCACCAGCACCAGTGCCTAAGGCCCAATTTTTCTGCCCCTGTCTAACAGGGGCGTGTAATTACAATTTTTGATGCAATACTTTGCAGCAGGGCTCGTTCCTGCGTTCCAACTAGAGTGTCTGTGAGGGGTTGCAGTGTTATGGCACCAGCACCAGTACCTAAGGCCCAATTTTTCTGCCCCTGTCTAACAGGGGCGTGTAATTACAATTTTTGATGCAATACTTTGCAGCAGGGCTCGTTCCTGCGTTCCAACTAGAGTGTCTGTGAGGGGTTGCAGTGTTGTGGCACCAGCACCAGTGCCTAAGGCCCAATTTTTCTGCCCCTGTCTAACAGGGGCATGTAATTACAATTTTTGATGCAATACTTTGCAGCAGGGCTCGTTCCTGCGTTCCAACTAGAGTGTCTGTGAGGGGTTGCAGTGTTGTGGCACCAGCACCAGTGCCTAAGGCCCAATTTTTCTGCCCCTGTCTAACAGGGGCGTGTAATTACAATTTTTGAAGCAATACTTTGCAGCAGGGCTTGTTCCTGCGTTCCAACTAGAGTGTCTGTGAGGAGTTGCAGTGTTGTGGCACCAGCACCAGTGCCTAAGGCCTAATTTTTCAGCTCCTGTTCAACAGGGGCATGTAATTACAATTCTTGATCTAATATTTCACAGCAGGGCCCTGTGAGGGCTTACAGTGTTGTGGCCACAGCAACACCTAAGACCCTACTTTCAAACATCTAACTTACAAACGACTCCTACTTGCAAACGGAAGGAGACAACAGGAAGTGAGATGAAATCTACCCCTAGGAAGGGAAATTCTCTCCTGTAAGAGTTAATATGGGAAAACAATTTCTCCTTTCCACTGATGCTTTCCAATCCTTGTTCCACAAAAAAACCCACATTTTCAAAAAACATTTTTCATTGGGACAAAAAAGTGAGGTGAAATCTTCTGAAGAGGAGGAAAGACAGCAAAACAAATGTCACAGGGGTGATAACCCTTCCCTATGTTTTCCAAAAAGCTTAGAAAAGATTTTTTGGCTGGAGCTAAACACGTTAAAAATGTTCAAAATTACAAACAGATTCTACTTAACAACAAACCTACAGTCCCTGTCTTGTTTGCACCGCCTGTATACTGCTGTTCAGAGTATATAGGGCCTGGTGGCCCCACACCTTTCCTTATTTTAATTTGGGTGCGGGGTTCCCCTTAATATCCATACAAGACCCAAAGGGCCTGGTAATGGACTGGGGGGTACCCATGCCGTTTGTCTCACTGATTTTCATCCATATTGCCATGACCCGACATGACATTAAACCCGCAAGCAGTTTTAAATGAGATTTTTTTCCTTTAAAAATGACATTTGGTGCAGGGACTGTTCTAAACATGGGAAACACGCGTCACTTTACAGGCATACTATAGACACCCCCCAGGTACGATATTTAAAGGAATATTTCACTTTTTTTTTTTACTTTAAGCATCATTAAAATCACTGCTCCCGAAAAAACGGCCGTTTTTAAAAGTTTTTTTTGCATTGATACATGTCCCCTGGGGTAGGACCCGGGTCCCCAAACCCTTTTTAGGACAATACCATGCAAATTAGCCTTTAAAATGAGCACTTTTGATTTCGAACGTTCGAGTCCCATAGACGTCAATGGGGTTCTAACGTTCGTGCGAACTTTCGGTCCGTTCGCGGGTTCTGGTGCGAACCGAACCGGGGGTTGTTCGGCTCATCCCTAGTCCTGACATCATAAAGACCAGCACAGGGTCCATAGCCGAGGGATAGTCCATCACTTGGACACAGGGGAGCACAGTCCGCCTGTGGAGCACAGGATCCAGTAAGTTAAAGTGCTTCTATTTTCCCCTGGTTAAACGAGCAGGTAACCCTTGCAGTGTGGGCACAGTCCCACTGCAGGGGAGAATTATTAAATTTCTTGCAGTTGGGCTTTAACATTGAGATTCATTGCATAGAACAATTTTGGAACATCCTGTAGTTTATGTACTTTTGAATAATTTTCCTATTTTTTAGTTTCTAATATTTCTTTTTAAGCTTTTATTTTAATGATTATATATTCCACTTAATGATCTTACATACTGTATCTACTTGTGTAAAATGATATTTATGCTTTTATGTGTACATTACTATTTGCAAGACTAACAGAACATAAACAGATAATGAATATTATATGTGCTTCTAAATCATATCATGCTTCCTAACCTTCAAAAACTCTTCCCAGTATTACTCATGACAAATAAGATCAAAAAAACTTACTACAAGTTTTGAACAGATTGTTTTCATCAGGAAGCAACAGACAATGCCAGAGGAGTTAACCAACCTTTTTACAACATACTTTTATCATAAAACTTCAGTAGTTGTGTTTCTTTACTATGATGCCAAAAACATAAAGCTTACTTATAAATACAGAGTTTGTATGAGGACACGGCTCCAGAAAACAGTGAATAAACAGATACATACACTGATGCAAGTAGCAGAGCACAATCTATACAATACAGAAATGAAGCCAGCCAAAGCAACCAGAGCAATTCCTATTGGTTGCTATGGACATTGTACATAGAATTCAGCTTTCTATACTTTTATTAAATAGGGCTTAAAGTGGGAGTAAACTCCCATGTATGATTTTTAACAATAGCTGAACCTATAATAAGGTTTACCTATAAGTACTGCAAATATCTCCTAAATGTGCACCGTTTAGCAGATATTACTATTAGATCCTATTTAGATGCAGCCGGTGATGTCACTGCCACATGCGTGCTGAAGGAATGGCATACCTGTGCCATTCCTTCAGAGTGTGCCCTAAACAGCAACTCCCATGCGCATACGCAGGAGTGACGTCACCGCCAGTGCAGCCAATCGTATAGCTGAAGCCTGGGAACCCAGAAAGACGCAGATGGAAGAGCCTTCAGTGGTGACAGGATGCCGCTGGGGGGCATCGTTTTCAGGTAAGCCTGTCATAATGTGGTCGTATGCGATGCATACGACCACATTATGACTTAAACTGCACGGGCCCAATTTTTTTTTTTTCTTTTTTTATGCGGTTTACTATCACTTTAACAGGTATCCATCTAATGGGCTGTGTATCATAAACATCTCTCATGTATTTTTTTTTTTCCATGAAGACTGTTTTCACCTTCTGTTATATACATTTTTGTATTGCAGCGTTTATGATCTCTTCTAACCTCTTTTATCCACTTCCTGTCTATATGGATTTACTCCATCAACACCGCCACACAAAAAAAAAAATAATCTCATTTACTTCCTGGAATCTACAGTATATGTACTTAGCTCAGGCATGCAGGCAGCAGGTGGTGCTTAGCTGAGAAAACCGATTTTCACCTCCTGAAGACCACTGGGATGTATGACATAATTTGCCTAGGCATGGAAAACAGTAGGTAACTATATAAGTTGAAAAAAAAAAGTTTAAACACAAGTAAATAGGATATACCTTCCCTTTCTATTTACTAATGCTAGCAGCAAAAAAAATTCAAAATAGTCAATGTTGATAGAGAGTAAAGTTCCACTCCAATAATCAAGCCTTATCTAAATCTTATACTGACAACAACAAAAAAACTATCTTTGTAATGTCTCGGAATTGGATCATTCATTTGGGGGTCACTCACTTGCACTATATAGAGCTTTCTATAAAGACCTAGGGATGAGCTTTGGGTTTAAGTTTGACATGAGATTGACCTGTACCCAGCCTGTTCGCGGTTTCATGAATGAGTGAACAAACTGGCCACATTTGGCCAGTTGGACCACCAGAAGTGAATTGAATTTTATGGTGGTAGCATGATCATCACCACTATGACAATCAGCCACCTGACAAATTTGAGATTTTGTCCCACTGCCACGATGACCTTTTCACCATGGTGAGCTTGCCCTGCTGTACTATCAGTAGGCCACTTAACATATTTAAACTAATGGCGGGCTGACAAGGGCCACTGTAGTGTACATATAACTGCACACAGAGCGGACATCCATCCATAACTGCACCTATGTGTTCTGTGTGTGGCTACAAGCTTACACAGGGTGCCGTGAAGAGGCCTTGCAGCTTATGCATGCATTTGCAAATGTGTGCTAACTAAACCATTGTTTTTAACGCAGACTGTTGGACAGGTTAATTTGGTCGGTTGAGTGAGTGGTGGTGGGTGAGTTGAGCTATGGAATGTTCTGTTTTTGTCTTTTACATGCAGACAGCAGCTAAACGCATGTCCTGGTCATTCCAGCTGAAAGAATCTGCTGATTCTTGGCACTGGAATCCGGCGGACGCATGTAACTGGCCGTGTGAAAGAGCCCTTACTTTTTCCTGTGGAATTCACCCAGGAACATTTATTTTATTTAGTCATTTTTTCAACTTCCCATCTATTAAATCTTCTGCCCTGGTTTTAACTTTGGATAGTAAAACATTTTTTTTTAGCCAGTAAATACCTTATACAGCCCACTTCCTGTTTCTTGTCTGGTAAAAAGCCTAGGCGTATGACATCATGCACAGCACTCTCTCTCTCACTCTCTTGTAAGAGTTTGCCAGGAAGGGAGGGGGACGAGTCATAAGAGGGCCAATGAGAGCTGCAGGTGTGCCTCTGTGTGTATGTGTAAATCCAGGAAGTGAACAGGCAGCAGCTTCAGCTTCCCACTGTTAAAATGGCTGTAGCCAGACTCAGTGGAGGGAGATTTTGCAGCATATTTGGCAAGTACAGAACCACAGTATATATAAAATAATATGCAAAGTGGTTGGAGGGAAGCTTCAGAATGGCAAAGATATGTTTATTACAAATTATGTGAGCAGACTGCGGTTCCTCTTTAAAAACACTGAGGGTTTAATATTACTTTAACGTTTTCACTGCAAGAGCCATTTTTTGCACACATTTAAAAAAATTATTTTAGGCCTGAAGATTACGCAAAACCCCCAAATATATATTTTCTGAAAGCAGACACACTAGAGAATAAAATAGTGATAGTTTAAAATTTTTATGTCACACGATATTACTGCAACGGTCTAAAAAACGCAAAATTTCTGTGAAAAACACACTAAAGTGAATTTTAGGGCAAACACACAATAAACTACCCAAATGTTTGCTAAAATATAAAAAGACAAGGTTGTACCGAGTAAATAGATGTCAAATAGATCTCAAACCTTACATTTGTGTGTGCCCGTGAAATGGTAACAAACGCCCCCTATGGATCATTAGTTTAGCATTACGCTTGTGCTTGAGTCTTGTGCTAGAATTACTGCTGTCACACCGGCGTGCGCGACGATATGTAGCGTGTTTCTCAAATCGATGTTTCCAGGCATAGGTGCCCCCTGACGTGGGTGTTTCCATACATACATGTGTATATGTGGGGTCCTCAACATTTTTTTTGGGGGGGGGGTGGATTTTATGTGCTTGGGTGTAACTTTATTTTTTGCAAAAAGACCCGGAATGTCTCCTCTGGGTTCCACTGAATGTATTGCAATGCACATCGCATTGCAATCTCATTCCTTCCCGACTATGCTAGCCACAAAAAGTGACAGGTGACCCGGACGTGACATCATATATATCGCTTTCCGGGTCACAGCAAAAAGGGGAGGAGAACGAACGTCTATCCACTCTTCTCCCTTCCCTCAACCTGCTGGCACCCACCATGTCGGTCCAGATGGGCAAGCCCAGATACATGGCAGGGGGGGGGCGCCAGTACCAGGGGGTGTGGAAGCAATGGGGTGGCTGCTGAATGAGTTCCTGGTCAGCAAAAATGTCTGCCAAAACTTTAGACTATTTCTACTTCTGAACAATCTGCATTGTAAAGTCTGTCTGAGTGACCAGGGGACCAAACAATCGGGTTCAGAGGAAACTCTAGGTGGTGACCCAAGGAGTGTGACCAATTCTGAATAGGGATGGGGCCGATGCTCGAGTCAAGCGCAAGTTCGACTCAAACATCAGGTGTTCGCCCCTTTTCCTAATAGCGAACATTACGGGGCTTTCACGGCAAATTTGAGCACAGCGGAGTGCCCTATAATGCACTGCGAGATCGCAGTGCATTGATGGCTGCTGATTGCAGGCCAGGTGCTTGCTTTGGCCAATCACAGTGCAATCTGCTGTGAGAGCCATGATTGGCTGAAGGCAGGGTGCCTTTGGCCGATCATGGCTCGGGTGGCTAAGCCCATGCCCCACACTATACAGTTGTACACATAAGTTTACATACCCTGGCAAAATTTATGATTTCTTGGCCATTTTTCAGAGAATATGAATGATAACACAAAAACATTTCTTTCACTCATGGTTAGCGTTTGGCTGAAGCCATTTATTATCAATCAACTGTGTTTACTCTTTTTAAATCATAATGACAACAAAAACTACCCAAATGACCCTGATCAAATGTTTACATACCCTGGTGATTTTGGCTTGATAACCATTGCCATCCTCACCTGTGATCTGTTTGCTTGTAATTAGTGTGTGTGTGTGTGTGTGTGTGGGTATAAAAGGTCAGTGTGTTTCTGGACTCCTGACAGACCCTTGCATCTTTCATCCAGTGCTGCACTGACGTTTCTGGATTCTGAGTCATGGGGAAAGCAAAACAATTGTCAAAGGATCTGCGGGAAAAAGTAGTTGAACTATAAAACAGGAAAGGGATATAAAAAGATATCCATGGAATTGAGAATGCCAATCTGCAGCGTTCAAACTCTAATCAAGAAGTGGAAAATGAGGGGTTCTGTTGAAACCAAACCACGGTCAGGTAGACCAACTGAAATTTCAGTCACAACTGCCATGAAAATTGTTCAGGATGCAAAGAAAAACCCACAAATGACTTCAGGTGAAATACAGGACTCTCTGAAAACATGTGGTGTGTGTGTCAGGGATGGGCTCAGCCCTTCCTTCTCAGAGCTGGCCGCTCAGCTGTTGGCTAATTGCCAGCTCCTATCTCTCTAGACATTGAGGCTCGATTCACACCTATGCATGTTGCTTTTGAGCGTTTTTGGAGGTTTTTTTTTCATGCTTGCCACGTTTTTGAGCAGCGTTTTTGCCGCGTTTTTGCCGCGTTTTTGCCGCGATTTGCGTTTTGCGTTTTTTTTTTTTTTTTTTCATTTTTTTTTACAGTCTTAAAAAAAAATTACCAAAAAAAATAAATAAAAAAAAAAAAAAAAAAAAAAACGGCAAAAACGCACCAAAAACGCACCAAAAACGCATCAAAAACGCTGCAAAAACGGTGCACTTGCGTTTTTGATGCTTGTCCATTGAAAACCATTACATGCAAAACGCTGCTTTTTGCATGAAAAAAAGTCCCCGACCCTTTCCAAAAACGCAGAGATACAAAAAAGCATTGATGTGAACATGTTCCATAGGAACCCATGTTAAAAAATTCCCGTGCATTTCTGCAAAATGCAAAATGCATCAAAAAACGCGCTAGTGTGAATGGGGCCTAATGGCTGTGTGTTGAGTTATTATGAGGGGAAAGCAAATTTACACTGTTATACAAGCTGTATACTCAGCACTTTACATTTAGGCAAAGTGTCATATGAAAAGATATAATAAAATGTGTAGGCGTTGTATAAAAAAAAAAAAAAATATATATATATATATATATATATATATACACACACACACACACACACACACTTACTGTGTAGTACAGTGGTGTATTTAGGTTTTGTGCTGCCCTAGGCCTGACTAAATGCATGCACCCTCTAATTTATTTTTCAATATTTTTTTTTTATTCAGTTTTTTTGACAGTACAGAATATAGACCTCGGCATTATTGCAATACAGTGTACAGTTTTTATAGTCCGTCTAACATATAGTATAAATATAAACAATTACCTCTTACTAACTTGAGGTCACACCCCCTAATTTAAATGTGACCCACCCTGTCATCTGTAAACCACACCCCTTCCTCTTTAGGCTCCACCTCTTCTCTGTACATTAAAAGTGGACACCCAAGTGCAGCCTCATCAGTGCACAATAAGGATCTCCAATTGCATTCTAATCGTACCTGGCCTGGTGGTTTCCCTCGTCCTCCACTCAACACAGAGCCCGGGCCAGGAGGAAGTTGCGATATGTAGGAATGCAGCGGAGGAGGGTAGGCGGAGCATTAGACAGATGCATGACACAGGTTTACACACAGTTATAAAAAATGCAAACCTGCTGCGCTTAAGCTCAATGTCTAACAAACAGCAGCTGACACAATATTGCTGGGTACAATAGAGAAAATGAGCGAAGAGGGGCAGTGCTTATTTAAATAAAGTCCAAAATAAATTAAAAGTTCATGAAGAGACAGAAGTGATTCTTAGGGTGAATACTGGTACGCTGGATAGAAAAGTCGTCACCAACACCTAATAATACTGACTCTTACCCTAAATTAAAGGGATATACACAGTGGGTAGTCAAATGATAGTACCAGCAATCATCAGCAGCAAATAAATCCACTCCACCAGGGGTATGCTGTTCCCAATGCACAGGTATGGATATCAGTAATCAAACTCCACCATCGACCGCCAGAAAAACCAATGGATGGACCCCACCACAGCAATGGTACTCTCAGGAATGAAAAAGAAGAATACTCATTGCGTAGACATCCAGTAAATGTATTTTATTAAATAAAAAAAATTAAACTCTCATGGTCATAGTGCAAGCCAGGCATATGGAGTTACACACAGTTATCACTCCCAGCTTTTGCCTAATAAACTTTTTAGGAACACAGTGGATGGATGGGAAGGCATCTCTTTTTCTGGCTGATGGGCTTTAAACTTCTCGCCCACACATCCAGGGTCATCTTAGTAGCATCATGGGACCCTGGGCAAAGTAATGCACTGGGGCTCCTACAAGCCTGCCATAATTTATGCACCTACTCTCAAGAATTACAACCCACTACTATTAAATGCAACCCATTCAAATAAAAGGATCTGTGCTGCAGCATTTAGGGGTTTAATACAGGTGGTGAGGAGGTAGCATATTGCTTCCTCACTGCCTGTCAATTGCCTCTGAAAAACAGAAAATTGTCTACTCACCTTTTCGTAATTTTCCTTTACTGGTGCATCTTCATGGCATCATACAATGGGTTGTGACTCCGCCCCCCACAACCTGATAGGACTGGTTAATTATAAATCAAAGACAGACCCAGCTTCACAGCATTCTCTGTAACTCTCACAATTTGGGTGGGCATCTGTATGCTGCCATGAAGATGCGCCAGGAAAGGAAAACTACAGGAAGGTAAGTATACAATTTTCCGTTTTCCTGGTGCATCATGGCAGCATACAGTGGGAACTAACTCGCCATACGGGAGGGTGCAATAAAAATATTGTAATCAGTAGCGTAAGTATGCACCATGAATTTCCCAAATTCTACTGTCATGAGCCGGGTTCACCTATTAAAGTGTAATGAAGGTGTCCTGGGAGGACCATATTGCTGACTTGCAAATAGCCCCTCAGGAGACTCAGCACTGAGCTGTCCACATAGCTGGCACTGCCCTAGTTGAATGTGCTCTTAAGACCTCTGAAACAGGAAGGTCTTTTAAAGAGTAGGCTCTTTTAATTTAACAATCTAGGAGGTGACTGAACGTGTCGAAGCTGACTGACCCTGCCTTAAGCCACGCTGGAACCAAGTACAGATTTCAGCTTTCCTGAATTAAAAGGTAGCTGACAAACAAGTCACCAGAGTTAGCGCAACAACCAGGGGATATGATTCTCTCACTCAACCAAGAAAGACAGTAAATTGACTTCCTGGTTAAATTGGAAGGAGAAAGACACCCCATGGATAAAAGCAGTCTGGAGTTTTAGGACTATTCTGTCCGGGTAGAATGTCAAGTAAGGCTCCTTGTAGTACAAAGCCTGCAGTTCTGACACTCTTTTTCACAGAGGTTGTAGCAACCAGAAATATGGTCTTCAGGGTTAGATTGCAGTGTAGCCAATTCTGTAGGATAGAAATGAGGCTTTGGTAGAAATGAGAACCATAAGCAAGTTCCACATAGGGAACAATTGTTTCCTGGGAGGTCTAACTTCATGCAAGCCTTTTAAGAATTGCATCACTGAAGGGTTAAGGATTCCTTAAACCCTTGTAAGTGCAGACAAGGCTGAACTTTGAACTTTAAAACATATTTGAACCTAGGCCCCTGTTCAGCCCCAGTTGTAAGAACTGTAGAACCTTGGCTTGTTTAGGTGATAAAGGACTCCAGGCTTTTGCTTTGTGAGATCTGCATAATTTTCCCATATTCTTTGGCAAGTCTTTATTCATGAAGACCTCTCTGGTTTTACACAAGGTAAGCACTACCTGCACTGAGCACCCTTGACTTGGTAGCCTCTGCCTCTCAACTTCCATGCCATCAAAAGTAGTCTCTTGGAGCTGGGTGGCAAAACTGTCCATGAGAGAGCAAATCCATTATCACTGGAAGCGGCAGTGGTGTTTCAATGCTTACGTGTAGGAGAGACAGACACTAGAGTATCCCAAAGCCCCAAAATGGTATATTTGCAATTATTGATACAGGAAGTTCCACTGACAGCCTAAGAATTCTACCCTTCCGATGCTGTCTAGGAACAGTACAAATCTTGCTCCTCCTTTTAAAAAGGAGTGAATGACTGAAGTGCTTTGAACACTACTCAGTTCAGGAGCATTCAATACTATGCCTTAATAAGCTTAACATCCCATGACTTTGAGAAGCCTGCCCTTTGAAATACATCCCCCAACCTTTCTAGTTGGGGTTTGATGTGATAATGTTCCCTCCGAAAACAATTGATCAGTTACGAAGAACCAAGGATACTTGGGCACTGTTCAGCTGGAAGAGGTCTTCACTCCCAAAGCACCTTTGGCTTTCTCTATCAGAGGACGGATATTCCCTTGTAGAAGTTCCACTTTTTTCCCGTCGCTATTGCAGACAGTAATGCCCCATACACACGATCGGACTTTCCAACAACAAAAACGTGGATTTTTGTTCGAAGGATGTTGGGTCCAACTTGTCTTGCATACACACGATCACACAAATGTTGGCCAACAATTACGAACGTGGTGACATACAACGAGCTGAGAAAAAGGAAGTTCAATAGCCAGTGCGGCTCTTTCTGCTTAATTCCGAGTATGCGTGAACTTTTGTGCGTCGGACTTGTGTACACAAGATCGGAAATTCCGACAACAAAGTTTTGTTGGCGGAAAATTTGAGAACCTGTTATCAAACATTTGTTGGTGGAACTTTCAGCCAACAAGCTCACATCCAACATTTGTTGTCGGAAAATCCGATCGTGTGTACGGGGCATAAGACCTTTGTGAATGCCCTGGGGAGATGTACAGACTGAAGGGGAGGCACTGAAGCTGGTAGAGGAATTGAGGATGAATTGGGACAAGTAGGTGGCTGATAAACCTACAGAGCATCCAGTCTCCCAGATTTATGAATATTATAATTGATTGAAGGTTTTCCATCTTGAACTACTCCAACTTCCTGTGCTTGTTGAGTTTGTTTTTTCTCTTTAACTTTAGCACTGGGCACAGATTATCTGATTTTTATTTTTTATTTTTTTTTTGCTAGGAACAGAGGTGAAACAAATACTCATCTCCTCTGGGCACCTGGACCAGAATTTTTAACTTTTCTGCTCTGGTAGCCTGGCTGACTGGAAAAGAATTGAAAGGTGGACTTCCCACCTATCAATGTTATATCATTATGCTCATTGAATTACGCCCTTGCATGGGTGCACATTTGTCATGATGTTATACTTTTTCAATAAAAATTATTTTACCAGAAAGGTGGACCTCCCTTAAACTTCCACCAATGTCACGCCAATATAGCTGATATGGCCCACAGATCCTGAATATTTTCCATCCAGGTGTGTGCGCAAAGCTTCACACAGGCAGCCCCTGGATGAGTGCACCCTTGAAAGGACTTTCGCTGTTCTCCCAAGACAGGTGCCTTAGATCTTTAAGGTTTCATTAATAAAGATTGGGTACTTGTCCAGTTCTTTCAATAATCTTTTTCCCGGTCCGTAGGATTTTGCCTCCTTGTACCCACTTGGGAGTTGCTGCCTGTATGCTGGACCTTTTTGAATTTTCAGTTTTTTGTAAGATGATATTCACCCTAACCTGCCAGTGGTCACCCTTGAGATGGCTGTATTCTGTCTACTCCCAAACAGATTGGATCCGTTGTCTGGTATCTTGCACCGTTTTTTTGTGTGTTTTTTTTTAATCTGTAGGGCTGCAATTTTCTGTAACATGCAATCTGGACTATCTGGAGGTGCTCTGTACATAGAATGTGTACAGAACACCCACCTGAAACATAATTTCTCGCTTGTATGACTGGCCCACTGTTTTTCCCAGAAGTCTGCACCAAGATACAAGTCAGATTTTTGGCATCCACTGCAACAAAAATTTCATTTTTGATAAGATATTCCCAATAGGAAATCACGTCTAAAGGGATGCAGACCCTGACACTTTCTCTAGAGTCCTGCAGGTGCAGCAGCTGGTTGATAATTATGAACCACTCCCATTAGACTCACTCAGCACATGAGCTTCTTATTGCTGGTCTGCCAACACCTGCAGATGCTACAGTAGGTAGGAGCACTTCAGATCTAGATCTAATTTTTGGACTAGAGCCTCCTTAAATGTGACAGGAAGGTGACATATCTTGCCAGCTACATTAATGATGCATCCACCATCGGAGGAGACTGCTGCAGGTTGACCTTTAGCTTTTTCAGGGTATACAGTTTTGTCAGCCTCCTTGGCCGATTCTTTAATCAAGGCGGCTACTTTCCAGACATCCCCTTCTTTGCTCCAAGTGGACTTGACATGCTAGCTTGTCAAGCAATGACTTTCCACCACAAATGCAGCAACTATTAGGGCTGGTAATCTGTGGCATTTGTAAACAGGGAGCAATAATAATGAGAGGTGAGATGATGACATTGATCAAAGTTGCCTGGATGTCTGCGCTTGAATGATGACTGTTCTTGCTTTTAGCAGGCTCCCTCCATCTTGAGGATCTTGCAGGGCTGTATAGTGCTTGTTCCAGGCAGATTTGACATACTAGCTTTGCAGGCAAAGACTTTCCACCACAAATGCAGCGACTATTAGGGCTGGTAACTTGTGATGTTTGTAAACGGGGAGCAATTATAATGAGGGGTGAGATGATGACCTCAATCAACATTGCCTGGATGTCTGTTCTTAGATGGTGACTTGTCTTGACCTTTAGAAGGTTCCCTCCATCCTGTGGTCCTTACAGGACTATAGATATTGGCTCTCTTTTTTCTCAATCTTCACTACTTACCTAATCCCTATACCTTAAAAGCACTGTGTGGTCTGACTGGGCACCGTTCCTCATAGAAACAGAGCAATGCAGCAGACTGAAATGAAAAACAGCATAATGCCGCGTACACACGAGCGGACTTTGCGGCAGACTTGGTGCGGCGGACTTTTCGACTTTCGTGCCTATACACGATCAACCAAAGTCTGACGGATTCGTACGTGATGACATACGATCGGACTAAAACAAGGAAGTTGATAGCCAGTAGCCAATAGCTGCCCTAGCGTCGGTTTTTGTCCATCGGACTAGCATACAGACGAACAGACTTTTCGACCGGACTCGAGTCCGTCGGAAAGATTTAAAACATGTTTAATTTCTAGGTCCGTCGAACTTTTGGGAAAAAAAAGTCCTCTGGAGCCCACACACGATCGAATTATCCGACGGACTCTGGTCCACCGGACCAAGTCTGCTGTAAAGTCCGCTCATGTGTACGCGGCATTAGGCTTACCTGAAAGTTGCACGATTTGGCCGCAAATTTGATGTGACTTGAAGCAATGCCTGTGTATTCTTGAGGTCTATGGACATATGGACACATATATGAATGGTACTCTTTGGAAATCATGGGGTATGACTTGTCATGCAACTTTGCAGTGACAAGTTGACTAGTGGAAACTGAGCCCAACACAGTAATCCCAGAGCAAGCATTGAGAAGGGGATAGGAAGAGCCCAGGTAAATGCCATAAAGAGCACAATGATCCTAGAGCAATACTGAGAAGGAGATAGGAAAAGCCCAGGTGAATGCCATAAAAAAGGAAAACATACCTGCAAATAATGACCAGTGTCCAATCTGTCCGCCGCAATGTCGCAGTCACGATAAAAATCGCAGATGGCCGACATTACTAGTAAAAAAAAAAAAATATTAATAAAAATGCCATAAATCTATCCCCTATTTTGTAGACGCGATAATTTTTGCACAAACCAATCAATATACTCTTATTGCGATTTTTTTTTTTTTTTACCATAAATATGTAGAAGAATACATATTGACCTAAACTGTGGAAGAAATTTGTTTTTTTATATATTTTTTGGGGATATTTATTATAGCAAAAAGTAAAAAATATTGCTTTTTTTTCAAAATTGTCGCTCTTTTTTTTGTTTGTAGCGCAAAAAATAAAAAACGCAGAGGTGGTGAAATGCCACCAAAAGAAAGCTATATTTGTGGGAAAAAAAAGACATCAATTTTGTTTGGGCACAACGTTGCACGACCGCGCAATTGTCATTTAAAGCGACGCAGTGCCGTATCGCAAAAAAGGGCTTGGTCAGGAGGGGGTTAATCCTTCTGGGGTTGAAGTGATTAAAGCTTTCTTTGAGAAGCCTGCACCACCAGAATGGGGCTCCAACCATATAGCTCATTTAGAGAATGTACAGGAAGGACTTCCACCCAGGAGAGGCTTAACCTGGCTGGGGTGACAAACAGTAAGGGATACCTTGCGATTCCAGCCCTGATCAGGTGAGGAACAAAAGGAGAATGCTGTGAGCCGGGTCTGTCTTTGATTTATAGTTAACCAGTCCTATCAGGTTGTGGGGGCGGAGTCACAACCCACTGTATGCTGCCATGATGCACCAGGAAAGAAATCTGTATGTAGATTGCTTTTCAGGGGAGTGGCAGTCTTTTTCAATCAGAGCAGTAGAGGGGGGCATTAGTGTAATTGTCTAGGGAGGAGGTGGTGTTTAACCACTTAAGGACTGGAAGACTTTTCCCCTTTAATGACCTCCTGGGCCCCTATGTTGACCTGATGAGGCCCAGGAAAATGTAATTGCATCCCCCCATAAGCAAGTAGGAACGGGGAGAAGTTTAGAAAGCTCTACTTTTTAAATTCCGTAAAGAACTGTAATGCTGGCGGCCCTGCTCACGAGCGCCCCCTTCATATGGCGCCCATGGCACTTGCCATATGGGCCATACCCTGGATACGCCACTGTATAACTAATCTTCTACTTCTACTTCCAGTTCACTGATGCCTAAACAACTGTAGAAATTAGAATCTTATGTGTAGACATGCACATGTTCTGATATGCCTTCTAACATCTAAATCTAAGACATTTGTGACAACAAATCCTTTGTCTAGTACAACTACTAAATTATACCTTATGAAAGCACACCCTATTCAGCCATCATTAGACGTTATTAATTTGTTACCTTTTCAAGCAGCACATTAAGTCTACCTTTATTGCTTCACTCTGTGCTTGGTCCTTGAGCAGTTCAAAGAAAATACCTTTCATTTTGTGTAGAAACCCAAGAATTGTTTTGCTCCAACGGTATGTCTTTCAGTACTAACAGACAAAGCCTATTCATTACTGGTTGGAAAGCTGAAAAAGTACATGTATGCACGTGTCAGACAATATGTGGAATTTGTACAACATCAGGCCTTGCCAATGCATATCTGTCTGCAAAAAACAGGGTAGCTATTGAAACAGAGATTCATTATCAAACCTATCTACACTGGTAGAATCATTTGTCACAAACACAAGCTGCACCCTTCTGGGGCATTCTGTCAATGCTGAAATTGAAAGCTGTTTACCCCAAAAAAGGGTCACAGCATCACAGGACAAAATGCCTGGAGAGGTGTCAGAGGATGAACTCCTTTCGTACCCCCTTGAATGGTCTCAATAGCAGGTTTCTACATAGTCACTGATTTAGGGCCGGTTCACACTGCTGCAGGCGCGATTTTGATCCGATTGCGTTGTGAATTTGCATTGCAAATTCTTTATGCGTTCTTGCGATTCTACTGCAAATTTTGCAGTCTATGGAGCTGAATTCGCATCGCACATGGATCAAACTCGGACAGGACCCTTTTTTTACGCAGCTTAGATTTGCAACGCATTGATGTGAACGGCACTCATGGAAAAAGATGTTATTAAAATGACTTGAGAATTTGAGCGATCGCAACGGCTCAAATTCACAATAGAATTTGCAGCAGTGTGAACTGGCCCTAAAGGATAATTTCATCTTTTGTAACATGTTGCATGTTACACCCCTATTCAGGGTGTAACATGTAACACGTTACAAATCCACTGACCCCAAACCTCCCTAGCTCCCGGATGAGACAAGCGTCTGGCAATCTTCTTCCCCCGACTCGTTGTCATACTCTGCAAAGAACGTGGCCGGGCGGGGCTCCTCCCGTCTGGCCACGTCACTCATTCACAGAGTTCTGTGACGGGAAAACTACAAGGTCTGGCAGCGTTTGTAACTGTCAGCTTCTAGTTCTCGAAGAACAATCACGATGCTGTTGAGCGCTGTGGTAGTTCATTGATGCTTCCTACTACTGTGTAACTGCTTGGCTGTACGATGTATGACCAGACAGCTTACACACAGAGTCTTGCATTGCCTCCACGGTCTGCTGATTGTGGGTACAATGCTTTCCAGGCTCCAAACAAAAAATAAATAAATGCACATTTTTACCTGCAAAAAGATGTGCATTTATTATTATTTTTTTTAAAAAGGTGAATTTATCCTTCCAGCAACAACCATGCTGGAACAAGAACTCACAAAAGTAAACATTTGATCCTTGATATGTCATATTTAAACCCCAAAACCTTTAGTCAGATCAAGCAAAGTAGCATTCCAAAATAAGCTTTGCAAACTGTAGCACAGATAACGGATGTTGATATTGTCGACCTTAAAGTGGTTATAAGGCAAAACATTTATACCTTAAAGTGGTTGAAACCCCAGTCATGAAACTTGAAATAAACACATATATCTGTGGAGTTTACGTGTCTCTTCAAAGCTCTAAGTGTCATTTCTCTCTGGTGCTCCGTTTCTCTGTTATCAGCATTGAGTAATTTCTGAGAAGTTTTCCTGACACATGAGATAACATGAGCTAAATGAGATAAAATTTGTGTTAGGGAGGGAGATAAGCACACAGCTTGTCTATTCAGAATACAGCTCTGCATGTTCCTTCGTTCCTCTGCCTATGTGGGGGGGGGGGTTGTCCCTTTCCTCCAATCAGCTCTCACACAGTGTAACAGCAGCCTCTCTGCCCTCTTCTCTGCTGCTGACTAGGGATCAGCCGAACACCCCCTGTTCGGTTCGCACCAGAACATGCGAACAGGCAAAAAATTTGTTCGAACACGCGAACACCGTTAAAGTCTATGGGACACGAACATGAATAATCAAAAGTGCTAATTTTAAAGGCTTATATGTAAGTTATTGTCATAAAAAGTGTTTGGGGACCTGGGTCCTGCCCCAGGGGACATGGAACAATGCAAAAAAAAGTTTTAAAAACGGACGTTTTTTCGGGAGCAGTGATTTTAATAATAATAAGTGGAACAATAAAAGTGTAATATTCCTTAAAATTTTGTACCTGGTGGGTGTCTATAGTATGCCTGTAAAGGGGCGCATGTTTCCCGTGTTTGAACAGTCTGACAGCAAAATTACATTTTTAAAGGAAAAAAAGTCATTTAAAACTACTCGCGGCTATTAATGAATTGCCGGTCCGACAATACACATAAAAGTTCATTGATAAAAACGGCACGGGAATTCCCCACAGGGAACCCGACACAAAATTAAAAAAAAAAATGACGTGAGTGGCCCCCTAATTTCCATACCAGGCCCATTTTTTCCTTTGAAATGTCATTTTGCTGTCAGACTGTTCTAAACACGGGAAACATGCGCCCCTTTACAGGCATACTATAGACACCCCCCAGGTACGAAATTTGAAGGGATATTACACTTTTATTGTTTCACTTTAAGCATTATTAAAATCACTGCTCCCGAAAAAACGGCAGTTTTTTAAAACTTTTTTTGCATTGATCCGTGTCCCCTGGGGCAGGACCCAGGTCCCCAAACACTTTTTAAGACAATACCATGCATATAAGCCTTTAAAATTAGTAATTTTGATTTCTCCCATAGACTTTTAAAGGGTGTTCTGCGGCATTCGAATTTGCCGCAAACACCCCAAATTGTTCCCTGTTCGGCGAACTGGCGAACAGCCGATGTTCGAGTCGAACATGAGTTTGACTCGAACTCGAAGCTCATCCCTACTGCTGACTAATGAAGAAAGATTTTTAACATGATCTGCACTTTTGAAGGGGTGTAGAGAGGGGAAGATTGCAGTTAAACAATTAAAACGTATGCAGGAGGATTTGTTGCATCTCTGTGTATCATCTGAGGCTGTTCACCGGGTTTATGTGAGCGTTTACAACCACAAATGCATTCCCCACATTAAAGTTGAACTTCACTCCCCCAATCAACATATATTATTTTTAATCCTCATGCTGTTACGATTAGAAAATAGATAGGAAAGTATATCATATTTACTTGTTTTAAAGTTTGTTTCTTTTCACATTTCTTCAGTTACTTCCTGGTTTCTTGTCTAGGCAAATGTTGTCATACATCCCAGGAATCTCCAGAAGGGGAGAGAGGAGGAGTAGTTTTCAGAGCGAAGCACACTCTCCTGCATTCATGCCTAAGCTAAAGGCAGATGGATTCCAGGAAGTAAATACTACATGAATCATTTGCCCTTATTCAACATGGCCAGGGCCAGGAATGCTAGAGGGTGTTTTTTAAAGTGTTTTTGCAGCAAAATAAAAGCATGGAGACATGGGTGGTTGGGGGAGTTTGCTTCGAATAATACATTAAAATGATAAATAATAAAAATTAAAAATGTAATAATACAATTGAATATGATGGTGATTTTCATTGAGAATGAAGACATCACTGATGTGAAACGTATATCAAGTAAGAACTTGTTGCTGTAGGATTTTTGGGTCACTACTGTACTGGTGACCCCACAATAGGGATAAAACTTTTTTGCAGAAGAGAGTTTAATAAGACTCGTGGCCACTCATTACAATTAGAAGAAAAGAGGTTTAACCTTAAACTACGTAGAGGGTTCTTTACTGTAAAAGCGGCAAGGATGTGGAATTCCCTTCCACAGGCGGTGGTCTCAGCGGGGAGCATTGATAGCTTCAAGAAACTATTAGATAATCACCTGAATGACCGCAACATACAGGGATATGTAATGAAATACTGACACATAATCACACACATAGGTTGGACTTGATGGACTTGTGTCTTTTTTCAACCTCACCTACTATGTAACTATGTAACTATATATAACTTGCAGTCTGCTGCATTTACAAACCTTGCCCTGCTATATAAGCTGTTTATTACACTTCAGTTGGACAGGATCTTTTGGAATTCCTTTTTATACTGAACTCTGAGAGAGGTATTGGCTAAAGTTCAGTTTATGGTGACATCCTTCATAAATTGACCGTGTGTATGCAAGACAAGTTTGAGCCAACACCTGTCGGAAAAAAAACATGGACTTTGTTGTCGGAAAATCCTATGTTGTGTACAGGGCATAAGGCTTTTGTTGTGTACAGGGCATCACACCTGCAGCATTTTTTCTTGCAGGCTAGTGTCTATTGTGCATTTTTTGACGTTTCATTATAATTTACATGCTGTGCAACGCCGATGATATGCTGTGCTGCCGCGTCTTCCTCACTGTACTGTGGCGTTGTGGTGTGAGAAAGATACGTAGAAAACAATTGCTTTTCATGTCCCCTAGCACATGACTCGCATTGTTCTTGCGCTCAAAAACACAGGCTACTGCATATAAAAAAATCAGACAATCTCTATAAACAGATATTGTGGCCTTTCCTATATTATTTGCCAAAAGAAAAGACAATCTCACCACCTGTGTTCCTTAGAGGCAAAGGATAGCCCATGACATCAAAAATTAAAATGAAGGTTACCAAAGCCAGTAATTATGCTTTTCTTTGTATTGTTTAAACACTGCCTAAGATTGCCCCTGGTATGGAGAGAGATAACAGGCTCTGCTTGCTCTGTGTCCATGTGAATGGTGTCTTTGGAAAAGCATATAAATAAAGGGGGTCAGCTTGTCTGGGCTTGTTCTGCTCCAAGATGGGAACTAGAGAGGAGATTATGTGATTGAACATTGCTTAGGTGTGCTCCCCTTGGGGGGGTGGGGGGCAGTCGGGGTACCTAGGACATGGACATTATGGACTATAAAAGGACTTTCTGAATTATGGAGATATGATAATTAATGGAGCTGAGGGCTACCAAGAGGCACCCCAGTTAGAGAGTTTGGTTGACACTGTAAACCAGGGGTAGGCAACCTTTTGAGCACTGTGTGCCGAAAAATGTTTTCAAAGAAATTGAGCGCGCCGATTTTATAACAAAAAAATGTCAACTTCACACTCTCAATAACAAAAAGGATTTTTTATAAAATGAATGCTGTAAACTACTTTAGTAGTGATAAATTAACATCCTGCACTCTCACGCCCCAGATCAGCCACAATTCCTGCAACTCCATACCTCAGATCACTGTCCCCCTTCAAATCTGTTTCACCACTGTACTACCCTGCACATCTGCCCCACCACTGTACATCTGCCCCACCACTGTACTACCCTGCACATCTGTCCCCCCACTGTACCCCCCTGTTCATCTGCCCCACCACTGTAACCCCCTGCACATCTGCCCCACCACTGTACCCCCCTGTTCATCTGCTCCACCACTGTAACAAACTGCTCATCTGCCCCACCACTGTACTACCCTGCACATCTGCCCCACCACTGTACCCCCCTGCTCATCTGCCCCACCACTGTACGCCTCTGCTTATCTGCTCCACCACTGTAACTCCCTGTACATCTGCCCCACCACTGTACCACCCTGCTCTTCTCTCCCACCACTGTAACCCCCTGCTCATCTGCCCCACTAATGTTCCCCCTTCCTCATCTGTTCCACCACTGTACCTCCATGCACATCTGCTCCACCACTGTACTTATCTGCTCATCTGCCTCACGACTGTAACTCCCGCATATCTGTCCCACCTCTGTTCCCCCTGCTCTTCTACCCCACCACTGTAACCCCCTGCTCATGTGTTCCACTAATGTACCTCCTTTCTCCTCTGCACCCCTCTGCACATCTGCCACACCTCTGTACCCTCCTGCTCCTCTGCCCCACCGCTGTAACCCCCTGCTCATCTGTCCCACCAATGTACCTCCTTTCTCCTCTGCCCCAACACTGAACCCCCCCTGCTCATCTTTTCCACCACTGTAACCCCCTTCTCATCTGACACAACACTGAACCCCCCCTTTCATCTGTCCCACCACTGTAACCTCCTGCTCATCTGCCCCATCACTGTACCCCCCTGCTTTTCTGTCTCACCGCTGAACCCCCTTCTCATCCCTCCCACCACTGTACCTCCTACACATCTGCCCCACCACTGTTCCCCCTTGCTTTTCTGTCCCACCACTGTATCCTCCCTGCTCATCTGTCCCATCAATGTACCCCTTTTCTCATCTGCCCCACCACTGTACCTCCCTGCACATCTGCTCCACCGCCGTATCCCCATCCTCTTCTGTCTCACTACTGAATCACCTTCTCATCTGTCCTAACACTGAACCCATCTGCTAATCTGCCCCACCACTGTAACCTGCTTTCTAATTTGCCCCACCAATGTACGTCCTGCACATCTGTCTCACCTCTGTACCCAGGCAGCCCTAAAATAAATGATAGAGATGTGCATTTACATCCTATGTATGTATACCATCATCATATTTTGAGAATAAATAAAAAAATGATGTGTTCAAAACTTAAACCCTAAACCAATATAAGCAGTGTGTGCGATCAGTGGACATTTTTTAAAATAACCAAAATTTAAGGAAAAAAAGTTTATTCATATGTGGTAAACCATATAAACATCCACAGAAACTGGAGGTTCATGGGCATATGAGGTGCCACATTTACGTGTAAAGCAGAGGCTTGGGCCAAATATGTATAAGGTGACACTTTACACACGGATTTTCTAAAAATTCCGACTCAAAACTGCAAACGACAGGAGTGAATATCCTTACCAGAGGGGATGGACACAGTCACCATAGGGTGGAGTGTCATACGAGCTTGAGGGATCAAACGGTCCCAGGGGTGTCAGGCTGAAGAAATCCTGGCAGGGAGTCCCATCCGGGGCGACCACGGCCAATCAGGATGTCTCTCTCAGGTGGGTGGAATAGCTTTTTAACTGGTAAATCAAGAACGTTTCGAGCTGTGATACTCCCCTGGTACGTGGACCCCCTCTCCATGATGGGACGAATTTATCTATAACTTGAAATTTAGAACCCCTCGGATTCTTGTTGTGAAACTCTAGAAAGTGGCGAGGGACACTGTGGTTGGTGCGACCTTTTTTGATAGCAGTGATGTGTTCGTTGACTCGAATACTAAATGATCTAATAGTGCGACCTACATACTGCATATTGCAGGGGCATGTAATAAGGTACACAATGTAACAAGTGGTACATGTGACAAAATGTCTAATCTGATAAATGGTGGAAGTAACGGCAGACTCAAAACATACAGATCTATAATTGCCACAAAGATTATATGTGTATACACTACATTTTTTGCAGGGATAATACCCTTTTCTGGAATTACCCGTTTCTGGAAAGAAAGACGGTTTTGTAGGTGGTTCAATGACATTGTGGGAAATGCGATTCCGCAACGATGGGGCCCCTCTGAAAGTGACTCCTGCCCTAGTGGGAAGCACCAAACCTAGAACAGGGTCATTTCTCAGGATGTTCCAATGGCAGTTAAAAATTTGTTTAATTTGTCTATGTTGGACAGAGAATTGGGTGAACAGTGACCACTTGAACTTATCATTAGGAATTGGTTTCGGTCGCACAGATGTCAGCGTTTTATGGTCAATTAGAGAGACCTTTATGATCTCTTGGTCTATCTGAAAAGGTTGGTAGCCCTTTTCCAAGAAACGTTCTCTCAAAAACTGTGCTTGTTGTAAAAAATCAACAGTATTAGTACAATTTCTACGAATACGTAGTAGTTGGCTACGGGGGACAGAGTCAAGCCATGGACCATAATGGCAGCTGTCCGTGGAGATATAGCCATTTCTGTCCGTTGGCTTGAAAAAGGTGGTGGTTACAATGCGACGGTCAGAAATGGCAATCTCCAAATCTAAAAAGTGTATCGAAACTGTGTTAAGTTCATACGTGAGGGTGATACACCTGTCATTATGATTCAAAGTGGCCATAAACTCGTGGAGGGTTTCCTCGTCACCTTTCCATAGGAGGAGGATGTCGTCTATATATCTAGCACATAGGCGCAGCTCTGGTCACTGTGCGGGATAGACAACATCCTCCTCCCAGAGGGCCATGAAAAGGTTGGCGAGGCTGGGGGCAAACTTGGCCCCCCATAGCCACGCCTTTCCTTTGCAAAAAAAATTGGTTGTTATACCAAAAGGAATTCATTTGTGTTGCAAAACGGAGGAGTTCCATGATGTAATGTTGTTGTGGTAGTGGGATGTTTTCACTAGCGTTTAGATAATGTACAACGGCTGCCAAACCCAACCCATGTGGGATGGAGGTATATAATGCTGTAACATCAGCCGTGACCAGAATAAGGTTATCTTGGTATTCTATACCTTCCAAACAGCGGATAGTGTCTCCTGTATCCTTGAGGTAGGATGGAACCTTGCACACAAGGGGTTGGAGTAAGAAATCTATGTAGCGGCCAACTCTAGAAGTTATAGAGTCGATACCGCTTATGATGGGTCTGCCGGGGGGTTTGTACTATTTTTGTGTACCTTAGGAAGATAGTACATCGCTGGGATGCGGGATCCTACGGGGCCTAGATAGTCCTTTTCTTTTTTAGTAAGAATTCCCTGTTGGAAACCACGTGTAACTAGATTCACTAAATGCTTCTTGAATTCCCTAGTCGGGTCCCGAGGGAGAGGTATATATGTCTTTTCTCCACTGAGAATATGGCACATCTCCTTGTGGTAATCATCTTTGTCCAGAATAACCAACCCGCCCTCTTTGTCAGCGGGGCGGATGACTATGTCTTTACGTTCACAAAGAGATTTTAAACCTATCTTAATGTTGGGATGATCAAAAGTACGTTTATTAGGTAATCCATCCAGGTCTTTGAGTACCAAGTCACAAAAAACTTTGATGGAAGGTGCCATAGCATTGGGGGGGTTGAATAAAGAAGGGTTGGCCAGCCCCGTGTGAAGGGCTACTTGGCTATGGGCTGTGTCATTTGCATTATTTGTACCTTCAACACCATTAGAATTAACCAAAAAGTGTCGTTGTACATTAAGTTTTCTTTTAAACTTATGGACATCAATAAAGGTCTCAAATTTGTTCAGCTTCTTAGAGGGAGCAAATTTGAGACCCTTGTCCAGTACATACAGTTCAGCGCTAGAGAATGTTTTTTGACTCAGGTTAAAAATGTCACTCGTTTTTAGTGTTTTTTTCCTGGCCCTCCATCCTCCTATGGAGCCTTGTTTACGTCTGTTCTTCATTTGGGCCCAAGTGGTCCCCGGGGAAAATCCTCATTGCGTGGAGGGTCTGGGTATGCATGATTATATGTGTATGGTGATCTATCAAGTTGGTAGTGATCCCTAGTGTGTGGTTCGTCTCTTAAGGGTGAAAATCTATTATAAGTACAAATAGGAGTGCGATAAGTGTGATATGGTTCTGAATAGTCCCTCATGTGATGATTACATTGGGGGGGGATCTATTGTGAACATATGTCTCTGGATATCTGGTGACCCTACTATACCCCTGGGGGTGACCTCTGCCCCTCTGGGTGTTCCCTCTACCCCTACTGGGATGTTGGTAACCATGACCAGAGGAATTGTAGAAAGGATAGTTCCTATCAAAAGATTTATTACGGTTAATCGGGGTAGTAGGGGGCTGGACATTCTTGCGCGTAGTAGCTTGGCTAGAGTGTGTCCCCAAAGTTGTGGGGACCGTTCCACTGTTTGGGACTGCAGAAGAGGTGTCCATCTCAGCCGGGCCTGAAGCCCCAGTGGGGGCGTCACCATCTTTTTTTGCCAATTAAAGACAAGATGGCTCTTGTAGTCATTGGCATCACGTGTATATTTTTTCAGTTTTTTTGGTCCGTTGGTCTTTATCTTCTTTTTCTAAATGGATTTTAAGATTGGCCAAAAGGGACAGATACTCAGGTGTAGTTTTATGGGGAAGGAGTTTATCTTTTAATTCTTTGATCTCTCTATCGATCAACGATAATCTGTTTCTCTTTTTATCGATCAGAAAGCGTGGAAGGTTAACCCCTGCCTCATTGAAGTAGTGGTACCAAGCTTCAACCTCAACTTCATCTTGCTGTGGATGAATATCCCACCTCAGGCCTCTGGGGATCATGCGTTCCTTGGAGTATTGTTCCAGGAACGCAATGTCCCATAGAAGTTGGATCTTCAAGACCATAAGGTTCTTGAGGCGCATAAATAAGCCCCCTATTTCAGTGTTGATGTTTAAAACAACAAAGACTCCTTCCGTGATAATAGAGCGAGCAGTGCGGTACTCAAAAACATCCATATCGTAATATAAAACTAAAAAGTGTATTGGCAGCAACTATAAACCAAAACAGTGTAAACAAATGAAACAAATAAATAATTGCGCTATTACAGAAAGGTAGTGCAAGTGATAGCTGCCAGCATGTAACAATGTGGTTAACAGTGTAGAAATAAATAGATACTAAACACATGCAGCGCTAAAATAAATGATAGAGATGTGCGTTTACATCCTATGTATGTATACCATCATCATATATCGAGAATAAATAAAATTATGTGTTCATAACTTAAACCCTAAACCAATATAAGCAGCGTGTGCGATCAGTGGACATTTTTTAAAATAACCAAAATTTAAGGAAAAAAAGTCCATTCATATGTGGTAAACCATATAAACATCCACAGAAACTGGAGGTTCATGGGCATATGAGGTGCCACATTTACGCGTAAAGCAGAGGCTGGGGCCAAATATGTATAAGGTGACACTTTACACACGGATCTTCTAAAATTCCGACTCAAAACTGCAAACGACAGGAGTGAATATCAGGAGTGTAGTATATCACACGGAGGTTATTATAGGCTGGCTGTTATACACAGCTGAGGAGTATCTTGTTTAATTATCTATGTATATATGTGAGCGTGGTACAGACATTTAGGTTTATGCCCCAGTAGAAGGACGATGGTCCAAAACATGCTAAAGCCTCCAGATGCTCTGTTACCACGCGATTTTATTTTATTTCTTTTGTGATCACGTTTTATCCATTTAAGTGCGCTGTCTAGAACTTTTTAGCTTTTTAATAAAAGCATTTTTTACCGGATTCATGCCCTATGTGGAGATATTTTGTTCCTTCCTTCTTTCATGAATGGGACCCCTCTGAGCTTTAGCCGTTTTCCTCTGCATACCCATTCCACCTGAGAGGGACATCCTGATTGGCCGTGGATCCATACACCATCGGACAGCTACGGTCGCCCCGGATGGGACTCCCTGCCAGAATTTCTTCAGCCTGACACCCCTGGGACCATTTGATCCCTCAAGCTTGTATGACACTCCACCGTATGGTGACTGTGTCCATCCCCTCTGGTAAGGATATTCACTCCTGTCGTTTGCAGTTTTTTTTTTTTTTTTAATCAAGAATGAAGTTTATTGAGCATAAAAGTCAATACAGATTACAAATGTTAAAGAGCAAAGTGCAACATGCACTGAAGTCAGACATATTAACATTTACACAAATTGTCTTGACAAGTCATTGCAACCCACTATCAAGGTGTACATCTTCATTAGATTAATAAGGGGTTCGGCAATATACGGAAACAGTGCCATTGGACCGATAGACATATATGTGTTATGTAGTGCTAGTCTGTGCATGTGGAGGCTTCATTTATCCATCTATCCCATATTTTGTGATATTTGGCTGGGCAACCACGGTGGGTGTACAGAACTTTCTTGTAGGGGAGGGTGAGGTTAACTGCCCTCTTCCACTGCTGTATGGTGGGGGGGGGGGGGGGGGGGTCGAAGTCATAGCTGGGCAACCTACATTCTGGCTATGAAAAGGGTCTCCTGCATGAATATTGATAAGTATTTCTCCTCCTCCGGGATTGTGAGCAGACCAAGCAAACATTGGCGGGGGCACAGCGTCAGAGGGGAACCCATGCAATCGTGGAGAAACTTAACTATTTGCAGCCAATAGTTCTGAATAGATGGACAGGACCATATAAGGTGGTAGAAAGTGCTGGAGGTATTTCCACAGCGAGGACAGGCTGGGTCGGCATCCGGCCTGTATTTGACGATTCATGCAGGGGTGAGATAAGATCTATGGAGGATGTATAGGTGGGTGAGGCGATCTGATAATTTCGGAGATACTCTTGTGCAAGTCCCGAGTATGTCCCCCCATTGTTCATCATCAAAGGCCCCGGTGTCAGCCTCCCACTTGACCCTCAGGTTTTGTGTGTGGGCGGTGGCAGCGAGAGGAGGAGACTATATAGGGTGGAGATCAGTTTTTTCGGGTCATCACCTAAGAGCAAATCTGTGATTGCCACCACTTCTAGGTTGGGGATAGAGTTATTAAATTGAGACTGGAGGGCGTGGCGAACCTGAAGGTACCTAAAGAACATATGGTTAGGAAGGGCAAATTCATCTTTTAGAGCCTGAAAGGATTTAACTCCCCCCCCCCCCCCCCGCTATAACCTGAGAAAGATATATGATTTTGTAGATTATCCATAGTTTAAAATCCGGGATGGTCAACAATTCAGGGAGCTGAGGGCTATCCCAGAGTGGAGTGTGAGCGTGAACGGGGGGAGCTCCAATAGTAGTAAGTGTACGGTGCCAGATTACAATGGTGCTGTAGCATTCAGTTCCCACCCGCTAGCCGGGATATGCCCTCATGTTTACAGAAAAGTATCTGGAAGGGATGAGCCACTACGTCGGAGCCATATGTGCATACCAGAACGGTGTAGCGAAGTCTATCGTGCTTATTAAAATAGTAAAAATGGGACAGCTGGGAAGATAAATAATAGAGTGCGAGGTCAGGGGTGGCCGTACCCCCCAAGTGAGTGGGACATTTAAGGGTCTGCCATGACAGTTTGTGTCTGGATGTACCCCATATAAAGGTATTGAGTATGGACTCGAGAGATCTGAATATATGGATTGGGACACACAACGGGGCATGCCAGAATAGGTATAACAGTTTGGGAAGAAGAATCATCTTCACCAAGTTATTGCGACCCATCACTCCTAAGGGAAGTCTGGACCAGATTTGCGTCTTATTTTTGAGACTTGCGAACATTGGTTCAATGTTTAGGCGTATATAATCTGTTAGGGAGTGTGAGCATTGTATGCCTAAATATTTGAACTAGCTGGTCCTTACCAGTGGGAGGGTCACCTGAGTGTTCGTTGGAACAGACACATCTATGGGGAGTATTTGAGACTTGGACCAATTGATTTGTAGCCCTGAGAAGGTCCCATATTGCTGGATAAGTTGTAAGGCTGCAGCCAGCGAGGGACCTGCGTCTGACAGATAAAGCAGCATGTCGTCTGCATATAAGCTAAGCACCTTGGTTAATTGCCCCCGACGAACTCCCTTGATGTCGGGGTGCGCTCTAATGGCAATGGCCAATGGCTCGACAGCTAGTGCATATAACATGGGAGATATTGGGCAGCCCTGGCGTGTTCCCCTTGACAGCGGAAATGGGGTGGATATTTTGCCGTTAACTTGAATCCGAGCAGTGGGAGTCTGGTAGAGGAGTTGGAGCCATTTAATGAACCTGGGGCCGAAGCCGAATCTATGGAGGCACTCCCAGAGGTAGCCCCACTCCACAGAATCAAACGCCTTAGCGGCGTCCAAACTGACCACCACCCTGGACCCAATCTCATCATGTGTAGTTTGAAGATTTGTGGATAGCCTTCTCAGATTGAACGCTGTGTTCTTATTGGGCATAAAACCTGTTTGGTCTGGGTGAATGAGGCTGAGGATGACCTTGTTAAGTCTCATGGCTAGAATTTTAGTGAGAATTTTCACATCCAATTGGAGGAGAGAGATCGGACGGTAGGACTCGGGTTGGAGGGGATCTTTGCCCAGCCTGGGGATGAGGACCTCCTGGAATTGAGAATAAAACTCCAGTGGGAGGCCGTCTGAGCCTGGGGCCTTCGATGCTGGGAGGCTCTCTATCGCCACTTTAATGCATTCCTCAGTTATGGGTGCCTCCAGAAGTTCTACCTGGGTAGTTGAGAGGGAGGGGAAGTCAATATTATCTAGGAGGAGGCGTAGCTCGTCCAAGGGTCGGCTGGCTCTGGAGGTGTATAGATCGGCATAGAACCTTCTAAATTCGTGGGCAACTTGTTCAGGGTCTGTAAGCATGGTTCCATCCCGTGAGCGGAGCTGGACCACCACCGGGGGCGTATGGTCCAGGTGGGCCATGTAGGCTAATAGTTTCCCCGCCCGCTCTCCATGCTCAAAGACCTTTTGCTAAAAAAAATTCCCTTCTTTGCTTTCTCGAAGTGTAAGTGATCAGTGAGCCTGAATTGCAGGCGTAATTGGGCAGAGTTGGAAGGTGTTGGGTTTGCCAGGAAAGCCTGTTCGAGGGAACCCAGGTGTTCCTCAGCCTGCAACAGGATATTGTTAGAGGAGGCTTTGTGTCTGTTGATGTGTGTGGAAAGGGTCAGGCGGGCATGAGATTTGAAGGCCTCCCAAACCATCCCGGGTGAGGCCGGCCCCTGATTAGACTGAAAATAAAAAGACCATTCACGCTGTATAATCTCAATATCAGTGAGAGTTGCGAGCCAAAATGGGTTTAGTCTCCACAAGCAGGATGGCGGGAAGGAGGGTAGTCGCAAAGTGATCCAATAGGGTGAGTGGTCCGAGAGAACTCTCGCACCGAATCCCACTGCAAGGAGATTTGGGACCAGAGTGGGGGTAAGTATAATCATGTCTATGCGGGACATTGCATTTTGTGAGGGTGTAAAGCAGGAATATGCAGGTGTGTTGGGACATTTAAGTCTCCAGGTGTCGGATAGGGCAAATTCCGAAAGGAATCTACCGAACCTAGTGAGAGTCGGCCTGTTCTGTGGCGTATTTGATGGGTGGAGTCTATCTAAGAGGGGGTCAATCACCATATTAAAATCCCCTATCCAGACTGCTGGTATCGTGGGATGCTCAGTCATGAAGGCTAACCCCTCTCTGAGGACAGTAAATTGGAATGGCGGGGGGACATAAAAGGCTAGTAAAAGGGTTTCAAGACCCCCCACAGTAACATGTAAGAACAGGAACCTCCCCTGCTGGTCCGATCTTAAATTGTGTAATTGGAAACTAACCGTTTTGGCTATGAGGTTAGCAATACCTCTGGAGTTGTTGGTGAATGGAGCCTGGTAAGTCCAGCCCACCCATGGTTTTTTAAGGGCCATTTGAAGTTGTCCTGTTATCTGGGTCTACACTAGTACAGATATATCCGCGTGCATGCGCTTAAGGTGAGACAGCACAGCTAGTCGTTTAGACTTATCACGTAGCCCTCTCACATTCCACGTCACTATTTTTAAAGAGGCCATCAAGTAATTAATAGGAATGTAATGTCCAGTCGGACCAGCAGGAGAAGACCCACCGCCCCAATCACCACAGCCAAACCCGTTCCGGGTGTCATCGTAAAAAAATAAACAGAACCAGCCCCATAAATCATGGTTGTGAGGTCCCGCAGACAGGCCGGCCGGGACCATAAAGTGGACCTCGCCAGTCTGCAGGGAGTCACACAGATGAATAAGACAATGGATGCAGACAAAAGCAGACTATTTGTAGGTTGTATTACATGACATGTCAGACATTGCTCAGATATAAAAAAAATAAGAACATTAACAAATAAAACAATAAAAACTGAAACTGTGCCAACTCTGGACCAGCGGGGCTTATTAAACTTGTGGCAACCCTCCACGGCCGTGGGGGCTGCTGCTGGCCAGGGAAACGTTGCTTTGTGCAGTTGCGGGGGGGACCCAGTCCAGTTAGTAGGATAAACATAAAGCTTGAGAGCCAAGGTAAAGATGGATCGGGTGCCACCCCACAAGCTGCTGGGGACGAACAAAAGTTAACTGAAGAACATGGCGGTGCCAAATAAGTTAGCATCCGAACGTCTGTAGGGGGTGTATCAAGTTACATGAGCCTGGCTGGACGTGCAGTTCATCGTAAGGGGCCAAATAATGTAGCAGGGTGACAAGAGTGAATGGCTTTACACGGGGTACATGTACCAGGGGAGGGAATGGTAGCCGGGCAGTGCAGGCATCCGTTAAAACGGCAGGGATCAGGAGGTTGGTATGGGGGAAGAAGCATGGATAAGACAACTCACTGTTGGTATGATGTGAGCCTCCGGGGTGAAAGATTCCTGCACAGCACGGGACAGAGAAGCAGTGGTCTGGTGTTCAGATCATAGTGGCGCCGAACCGGCCGCGGCTTAGCCCTCCAGCCAGGAGATAACCGCCGAGGGGTCCTCAAAGAAATGAGCCTTGCTGTCCCGGACCACACGAAGGCGCGCTGGAAACAACATGGCGTATGCTAGATGGCGGTTGCGCAGTTGGCGATTGGCCTCCGAAAATCGCGCCCTCTTCTTCTGCACCTCCGCGGAGAAGTTGGGAAAAACAGCTACGTGAGTGTCTCCAAAAGGAATGTTGCCCTTTTCTCGGGTAAGGCGTAAAATGGTGTCTCTATCCCGAAAGTTCAACAACTTTGCGATGAAGGTTCGCGGAGGGGCTCCAGGAGCAGGTGGCCGCGCCGTCAGCCGGTGCGCGCATTCCACCACGAAGGTGGAGGAGAAGGCCTCCCTACCAAAGTTAGTAATTAGGAGATTCTCTAGGAATGTCGGGGGGGCTGAGCCATCCGCTCTCTCTGGGAGACCCACAAAGCGAAGATTGCAGCGGCGCAGTCTGTTCTCCATTTCGTCCTGTTTGCTGAGGACTGTATTCAGCTGATATTGCAATCTCTCCACAGTGATCTGTAATGGCGGAATTTCATCTTCTGCCTGGCCAATCCTGCGCTCCGCCTCGGACACTCTCTCCCTCAGCTTATGAATGTCTTGGCGGATAAGAGAGATATCGACCTTGACCTCTTCTATCTTGGAGGTGAGGGTCGTTTGACAGACAGAAACTGCCTCCAAGATCCGAGCCGTGTCTCCGGATGTCGGGACTCTTCCCCTGTTGCCGAGGGAGCGCCATCTTCACTCACCGACTCCCGCTCCTCGTGGCGGTACTTGTCAAGCTTCCCGAGTGTCCCGGTGTTGCGCTTAGGTGGCGACATGATCGCGGGAGGTAGCTGGGTGAGCTGCAGTAAA
Organism: Aquarana catesbeiana; assembly: GCF_042186555.1. Taxonomy (NCBI): domain Eukaryota; kingdom Metazoa; phylum Chordata; class Amphibia; order Anura; family Ranidae; genus Aquarana; species Aquarana catesbeiana. The sequence goes on along the minus strand of NC_133330.1, from coordinate 241,214,528 downwards.
TTATGCCAAATTTAGAGTTGATTTAGCCCCAAAGGATGGATGTTCAGGATATTTGTAGCCGGAGCTCTCACACCGCACTCCTCACTCCATGAAGCTTCAGGCAACACCCCGTGGTTTGCAGTTTTGAGTCGGAATTTTAGAAGATCCGCGTGTAAAGTGTCACCTTATACATATTTGGCCCCAGCCTCTGCTTTACGCGTAAATGTGGCACTTCATATGCCCATGAACCTCCAGTTTCTGTGGACGTTTATATGGTTTACCACATATGAATGGACTTTTTTTCCTTAAATTTTGGTTATTTTAAAAAATGTCCACTGATCGCACACACTGCTTATATTGGTTTAGGGTTTAAGTTATGAACACATAATTTTTTTATTTATTCTCGATATATGATGATGGTATACATACATAGGATGTAAACGCACATCTCTATCATTTATTTTAGCGCTGCATGTGTTTAGTATCTATTTATTTCTACACTGTTAACCACATTGTTACATGCTGGCAGCTATCACTTGCACTACCTTTCTGTAATAGTGCAATTATTTATTTGTTTTATTTGTTCACCTCTGTACCCCCCTGCTCTTCTGCCCCACCTCTCTTCTCCCTGCTCTCCTGCCCCACCACTGTAACCCCCTGCTCATTTGCCCCACCAATACACCTCCTTTGACATCTGCCCCACTGCTCAACCCCCCTGCTTTTCTGCCTCAACACTTCAACACTGAACCCCCTACTCATCTGGCACAACACTGAACCCCCCTGCTCATCTGGCCCATCATCCCCCCCCTGCTCTTCTGTCCCACTGCTGAACCCTCTTCTCATCTATTCCACCACTGTACCTCCCTGCACATCTGCCCCACCACTGTACCTCCTGCTCTTCTGCCCCACCTCCATCCCCCTGCTGTCCTGCCCCACCACTGTTTCCCCTGCTCTCCTGCCCCACCACTGTAACTCCTGCTCATCTGCCCCACCCATACACCTCCTTTCACATCTGCCCCACTGCTCATCCCCCCTGCTTTTCTGCCTTAACACCGAACCCCCCTGCTCATCTGGCCCAACAATGGACCCCCTGCTCATCTGGCCCAACACCGGACCCCCTGCTCATCTGGCCCAACACTGAACCCCCTACTCATTTGGCCCAACACAACCTCCCTGCTCATCTGGCCCATCACTACCCCCTGCTCTTCTGTCCCACTGCTGAACCCCCTTCTCATCTATTCCACCACTGTACCTCCCTGCTCATCTGCTCTACCGCTGTACCCTCTTCTCATCTATAATATGCGTGATATGCAGAGTGGTGAAAGGAAGCAGAGATGAGACACATCTACCTGTCCTGGCACACTTATCCTGCTGATCAAACTCTCGCATCCAGCCCACGTGCCTGTATGTGATGTATGTGATGTCACATACAAGCATCTGGAATGGATGCGCAATGATGAGCTCAGGTCAGGGGCATTTTCTGAAAGCAATGGGTTTGTCTGCAGGATCATAGGTTGCAACCCCGCAGCTGAGAAAAAGTGGTTGGGTGTGATTTTCATTGTGCTGAATACTGGCTGTGGCTTAGAGGGACACAGAGTGCAGAGGGGTTCAGTAGTATCGTGTTTCCCCGAAAATAAGCCCGGGTCTTTTATTAATTTTGCCAACAAAAAAAAAAAGGGCTTATTTTTGGTGTAGGTCTTACCATGTAATGCACTGTCTTCTCTTCCCCTCTTCTGACTGGCAGGAATCCCCAGTGTAAACTGAGTTAAAATGTTTGTAAAATCCTATAATCCACTCTATTACAGTAGTATATATTGTACAATGTGTTTGTTTCTGTAATATAATTGTGCCAAATACCTTTGTTATAGCGCCGTTCTGCGCTTCTGTGACCCGCCGGAGCTCTCTTCCCTGCAATTATATTACAGAAACACACACATCTTACATTATATACTACTGTAATAGAGTGGATGATAGGATGTTACAAGCATTTTAAACTAGGGCTTATTTTTGGGGTAAGGCTTATATTGCAAACTTTCTGGAAAATAATGCTAGATCTTATTTTCGGGGTAGGTCTTATTTTCGGGGAATCACGGTAAGTGATGCAAAGGTTCAGGAATAATTTCAACAAAGTTCCCAGAAGCTCAACAGTAATTCCACAAACTGTTACCTGATTGTGGTTTTCTCAATCACAGTGAAATCTCTTCTTTCTGAGATTGGTAGTGGCAACCGAGTCATCTTCCTCCAGATGGTGGACGGGGCTAGCAGGACTGTGATTAGCTTTAGCAGTGGCCAAGACAGTCCTCCTCCTTCTCCTGCAATCAGGGCCCGGGCCCGCCCTCCCTAGCAGAACTGCACCCAATCTCTTCCCCATCACAAAAGCTGACGATCGCAGCTACAGCAGAGTTAGAGAACCAAACAATGTTTCCCATCTTTTACAATGTGTGGGGGCACAGTGCCTCCCCCTCAGTGCAGGTGCGGCATGGGGAATTCTGAAATTGGAATGCATTAGTGTCTCACTGACACTTCCCTGCGCTGCTCTGCTGATGAGGAAGGAGTCGAGTGCTGGCAAGAGAGGCTTCGTGTGCCGCTTGCCTACCCCTGCTCCCCTGATGTAAACCATCCATGAAGGAAATGTAACATGCTGTGAGCTGTAATAGATGAAGCTTTTACAAGTAAAAGAAAATAAGTTCTGGTGTTATTTAACCCTGCCTGGTCTGAAGTTATTCAAAGGGGTGCATGCATAGCGTATCCAAACAACAAGCTTAACAAGGGGACACGAGAAGTCGGCGAGGATGTTGTACAAATGTCCAACACACAGAGAAGCTATCTGAAGGAGGCTATATTGCCGTTGCCAATGACTGCAATACTAGCATCAGGTGCATATTAGCCAACCAGTTGGGAAGCTGTGTGACAGGGCATAGATGATGGTAGGCCCTGATAGTGAAGGAGCTTGTGAGCTTGACTCCTTCCTTAGCAGTTGGTACCCTACAAACTGAGTCCGACATTGTGGCATTGGGTGTCCTATGGACCTAGCCTGTAATGTCACGGAAGATGGAGAGAGAGAGGCCTCGGAGTTAAGGAGCTAAAAAGTACAAGAATTTGGCTTCCTGGTATCCAAGTGGTTGATGTCACTAGGGATGAGGTGATTCGTAGCTGAGCTGGTGGAGTCTGGTACAGGCTCAGTGGTACCGGCTCGGGTGTGCTGCACCAAAAGAGAGAGTAATGAACTGTGCAGCAGATCACAAAGTGTCAGCAAATCACTTTTAAGATGGAGTGCTGCCTTAACTCCATATCAGTGTGAATGTTGGCCTCAGCTTGCATTTAGGGCCCTAGTGTACGCTATTCTGGGACCCCCACATGGGCGCATAAAGCCGTGCCGACGGGTTTTACTGTTGTCATTATCAGGAAACCCGCCCTGAGAAGTGTCATGAAGTCATCACTGGAACACATGCATATGAACAAGAAATGACAAAAAGGCTGCAGGAGATCAGCAGCACTTAGATCCAACAAAGAATAAAAAGGACAGTATTTTGTTTTTAAAAAGTGGTTATGTAAATGTCATTCACTTAGGGTTCACAGCCATTTTAAAAGAAACCTGTATAGAGAAAAATGTGGAGGCTGCTATGGCTTACCTCCTTCTAAAATGCTAGTTGGCTGGCTGTATTTTCCCCAATACTTTGAATTACTGTTCTGGAATGCAACTATGGAAGCCAGACAGAAGTCCTGCTGAACATACTGTTCCTCATCTGTGGCTCATAAAATATTTTAACTTTGGAACTTAATAGCCAAGCAACTAGTATTTTCAAGGAGAGTACAGCAACAGCAGCCTACCTAGGTTGTCTTTAAAGAAAATTAAATTCAATGAAAAAATAGACAAATGCAATATTTTGTCTGTCTGTCAAAAAAAATGAAATCATTGGTTACTGTTGCATAATCTTCTCATTTTAAATAAGGGAGAGCTGTAAAGACAGAAGTAAAACCTGACATATTTTATATGTTAAGGAAAATGCTCATCTGATGACAAATACAGCTCTGGAGAAATCTAGACAGTGTGATGGTCTCCCTAGACACCACTAAATTCACTTTCTGCTTTGAAATGATATCTTGTTTACTTCCCTGTGTGCTTGAAAGGCAGTCTGTGTTTCCATTCTTATATAATTGAAAAACAGTACAAGCGCCTTTGCTTTTTGACTAGCTTCACAGCAATTTCCTGTTGTTTTTTGACTTAGTTTATATAGTAAAATTGTTAGAGAGAAGTAAAGTCACCATTAACCTTCTTCTGAAAACTTCCCAACTATCATGCTAATCATTTGGCTTCTGTGTCCTGGACGGTACAAATGTGCAAGACTGTAGATATTTTTTTTTTTTTCTTGGGGCGAGTTCAGCTAAGATAAAAACAGGCAGTGCGCTGCATGCACAATGGCGGTGCAATTGCACTAACTGTGGGAGAAGCTTAAAACGTGAACCTATTCACTGTGTACATGGCAGTGGCTGCTGGTGCTCAACATTTTTGGGGTGGCGCAAACAAACTGAAAATTTCTGAAAAAAAAAAAACCATCAATTGCAGCCTCACTGTACCATCAAACGCAGCCACTGTACCATCAAACGCAGCCACTGTGCCCATCAATTGCCGCCACTGTGCCCATCAATTGCCACCAATGTGCCATCAAATGCAGCCACTGTGACCATCAATTGCCGCCACTGTGCTATCAAACGCAGCCACTATGCCCATCAATTGCCGCCACTGTACCATCAAACGCAGCCACTGTACCATCAAACGCAGCCACTGTACCATCAAACGCAGTCACTGTGCCATCAAACACAGCCACTGTGCCATCAAACACAGTCACTGTGCCCATCAATCCAATTCCTGTCCCTTCACCCTTCAGATCAGTCCCAATTCCTGCCCCATCAGACCTCAAATCCTGGTATATAGCATTTCTCACAAATCCTGGTACATAGCATGTCTCACAATCCTGGTATATAGCATGTCTCACAAATCCTGGCATATAGCATGTCTCACAAATACTGGTATTTAGCATTTTGCACAAATCCTGGTACATAGCATGTCTCACAATCCTGGTATATAGCATTTCTCACAAATCCTGGTACATAGCATGTCTCACAAATCCTAGTACATAGCATGTCTCACAATCCTGATATATAGCATTGTTCACAAATCCTGGTATATAGCATTTCTCACAAATCCTGGTATATAGCATGTGTCACAATTCTGGTATATAGCATTTCTCACAAATCCTGGTGTATAGCATTTCTCACAAAGCCTGGTATATAGCATTTCTCACAAAGCTTGGTATATAGCATTTTGCACAAAGCCTGGTATACAGCATGTCTCACAATCCTGGTATATAGCATTTCTCACAAATCCTGGTATATAGCATTTCTCACAAATCCTGGTATATAGCATTTCTCACAAAGCCTGGTATATAGCATTTTGCACAAAGCCTGGTATATAGCATTTTGCACAAAACCTGGTATATAGCATTTCTCACAAATCCTGTAAAATTACCACCCCCATCTGCACAATTACCACCCCCCATCTGCACAATTACCACCCCCGTCTGCACAATTACCACCCCCCGTCTGCACAATTACCACCCCCGTCTGCACAATTACCCCCGTCTGCACAATTACCACCCCCATCTGCACAATTACCCCCTGCACAAGTAGCTGGGGGGGGGTAATTGTGCAGACAGGGGTAATTTTGCAGACGCGGGGGGTCTGCACAATTACCACCCCCCCAGTCTGCACGCCTCATCATCAGCACGGTCCCCCCCAGTCACTCACTGAATGAGTGGAGAGAATGAGAGGGGGGCAGAGCACTGCAGAGAAGCGCAGGGAAGGGAACAAAGGGTCCAGCCAGGCCTTCAGGGATTAGTGTGTGTGGAGCAGAGGGGCAGCTCGCGTGCTGTGGCCACATAGAGACTGACTGAGTCAGCTAGATGAGAGAGAGAGAGCCTGACACACACTGAGCCCATGGCATTTTACATACTTTACAGAAGCCGCGCCAGGCTCAGGAGTCAGTCAGGCCTGCTTCGGCTCCCACACACCACGTGCCGCCGGTCTGTCACAGTCCACTCCTCCACTCACTCCAAACACAGTGGGCCAAGAGACCGGAAGTGACGTGGGGCCATGAAAAGTACCGTCCACCGCCCTCGGCCATTAAAATAAAAGAACAGGAGCGCTGCATGCTACAATGACAAATCACTGGAGCTTGGAGAATGGGGGAGTATTTGCGGGTGCATCTCTTGCTCCCCGGACACTCCCTAAATGTGGGCAAATCAGCTTCCCAGCCTGCAATCAGCTGATTGCAGGCTGGGAAGCTTCCCATAGACCGCCGCATGTCCGGCTCCTGGTCACTTTTAAAGTGACCATTTTTTATTTATTTTTTTTTACAGATTGGGGGGGCGGCACCTGAGCTCCCCCTATGGACAGGCCGCCACTGGTACACGGTAACATTTGGTACCTTGCTTGTATCAAAAAAAATTGTCTTTAAACCACTTACCAGGCACTTTTACCCCCTTCTTGCCCAGGCCAGTTTTCAGCTTTCAACTCTGTCTCACTTTGAATGATGATTGCGTGGTCATGCAACACTGTACCCATGTTCATATTTTTTCACACAAATAGAGCTTTCTTTTGGTGGTAATTTTATTTAGTGGTATTTTATTTATATATATATATATATATATATATATATATATATATATATATATATATATATATATATATATATATATATATATACATATATATATATATACATATATATATATATATATATATATATATATATATATATATATATATATAACATTTTGAAAAAAAAAGCGCATTTTTCTTTGTTTCTGTTATCAAATTTTGCAAGTGAATAATCTTTCTTCATAGATTTAGGCCAAACTGTATTCTGCTACATTTCTTTGGTGAAAATAATCCAAATATGTGTATATTATTTAGTCTGTAGGAAAGTTATAGAGTTCGTAAACTAAGATATATATCTGAAAATCTATCAATCTGGCTGTACTGATCTCATTTCTAGAGACCTGAAGGCTGGGTTTACACTAGAGCACGGAGCAGAACACAGCAAGTGTCTGGTGCGTCCCCATTCGCCGATTCAGGTCGGATTTCAGCCAGAATTTTTGGCTGAATTCGGATCTGAAACGGACCAGAAGACGCACAGGACTCATGTGCGACTCACACTGGAACTGCTCCAGAGATGTGTGAACCGTCTCCATAGAGAGGCGGTGATAATCTCCTGCTATGTGAATTGGATGTGTGAAACCCAGCCGAAAGTGCAAGAAGAGCACAAATACCCCCAAATGACCTTTTTGGAAAGTAGACAGTCCAAGGTATTGAGTAAGAAGCTGTTTTGAAGTTGTAATTTTTTGTCACAATTTTTAGAAAAAATGTTTTTTTTCACTTTTATTTTATACATACGGTCATTAGTGCAGTACAGCATCATCATATAACTGGTATGGCGGTGACCAGGGACACTGACTGGTGACAGTATGTAAAAAAAAAAACTGGCAAAACTGTTTCTTTCTCAAGGACTTCTATCCTATGCAAGGAAGATAAGAGATACTCTAACGCCGCATACACACGGTCGGATTTTCCGACGGGAAATGTTGGATGTGAGCTTGTTGTTGGAAAGTCCGATCGTGTGTACACAAGTCCGCGCACAAAAGTTCACGCATGCTTGGAATTAAGTCCGAGCTGGAAGCGCTCGGTCTTGTAAAACTAGCGTTCCTAATGGAGATATCACATTCGTCACGTGGCAGATTATGAAATCTCTCAATGCAGATCATTCTCTTCTTCTTTAGAATGCTATAATAATGAAGTTGCTTTGCTGCTGATATTCACAGAGTTCTGACAAACGGATTTTTGATTCTTTATAGTGATCTCCTGAATAATATTTGTTTTTGTTTTTTTTTTTTATTGTGATCTTAAGAATAATCTTTTTTTTTTTTTCTAGTGATCTCCATAATTTTTTTTTTCGCTTTGTGTGTCCCTTGTTAATTTGACATTGTATTTTTGAAATGTACCTGCCTACTCACAAACAAAATATAGCCAAGTATTTGTCAAAAACAAAATTTAAAATTTAATAGGGGTCATAACAAAATAAAGAGGAAGGCAATGCTGGAGAAACAGTTGGAATTGGTGAAGCCTTTTTACCCCAGGGCAGACATCAATTATTTGACTGTCAAAATTGGTAACCTGAGTCCATTTATAGGGAGCACAATACGGTCTAGGACTCCGAGAGATCGGGAGCAGCAGCAGATGACATATATGTCCTGAGGCTGTGGTCTTACAACAGCCTGTGTTGCAGGAGGTGGTGGAAGAGTATGGTCCAACTCACGCAGGTGAGTTTGAGTTGTTAGTTCGCCCCTCTTCCCCTTGTTTAGGGCCTTCCAAATTAGTTCTTCACAGGTTGTGCGTTGGCCCTCCTCCATGTTTTCTAGTTTGATTGCAGTGACAAGTCCAAATGCCTTGTGTATACCAGGGGTTGTGGTAATTGCCGCAGTAGCCTGTTTAAGGAAAACAGCCACTGACTCCTCAAGATTCCTTGCCTTCCTGGTCCTTTTGGTTGGAGGGCAGAGGGGAGGAACCTGGGATACCGTCAGGCTGCTTTCCATGGCCTCCTCCTGGCTGAGACTTTCCTGTGTATGAAAATGGTACATAGTTTTTGGTTTTTGGTCATCAATCACACACAATTTTGAGCTCATGACTGTTGCAAATTGAATGTTAACAAATAGAAAAGACTATCATTCTGACCCCAGCATTTTTCATTCTTGTCCCAATCATTTTTGGCTACTACTGTCTATTGATATGTAAACCACTTTGTTAAATCAGAAATGAGTGATCAATAACATCTAGTTAACATCATTCAATTTTTGACAAGAAATATGTTCAACAGTTCTATACCTGGGTCAAGCTGGGCTCCTCCACATCTTCTTCCTGGGTGGAAGGCCCAGGTTGGACTTCAGGAGCCTCAGCTGATGTGGAAGAAAGTGTTGAAGGAAGTGTAGATACTGATGGCCTGGGTTCTGTCTGGTCTGACAAAAAACGCAGTCTGTCGTAGTACCACAGCCTGGGGGCATATACGTCATCTGCTGCTGCTCCAGATCTCTGGGAATCCTGGACCTTCTTGCGCTCCCTATTATATGTGCTCCTCAGGCTACCAATTTTGGCTTTCAAATAGTTGATGTCTGCCGTGGGATACACCGGCTTCACCAATTCCAACAGTTTATCCAGCGCAGCCTTCCTCTTTTGCTTGTTCGAGTAGTCCCTGCATTGGACTTGCCAGAGACATGGCAGCTCCCTGTACTTATCTATGAAGTTGGGCAGGAATTCAGGGTCTGTTAATTTATCCACCATTTTATCTGCCAGAAACAACACAAGACAAAACCCAAGGTCAGGCGAAACTCTCCTAATCTTATTCCAATATAGGCCTCAATCTCTAAGCAGTATAGGCCACTAACCACTGATGCCCCAAGTTACAATTGTACCTTCGTTTGAGTGATCGGCGCTAACGATCCTCCGTCCTCCACTCACAGATCGTACGTACGTCGGCCACGTGTTCCGATGTATATACGCTGCGTTGCGTGAAACTCCACCCCTGTCCTTCTTTCTAGTGTATTCCCAGCCCCTTCTCTTTCGGGGCAGTGGGAGAGCACATGGCATTTGCTGTTCTCAGCAATGACGAGGAAAGCCCAGAGCAAGGCAGTTCCACATCCAGGAGGAGATATAAAGCCTCAAATATGTCCTTTGAAGATATGGTAGTGCAAATCCACTTTGCACTACACGTGCACTTTCAGTGCACTTTCAAGTGCACTTGCAGTGCACTTGTAGTGCAAAGTAGATTTGCCTTCAGTAAATAACCCCCACTGTGCTGTAAAATTTGCCTAAATCAGGCCATTTTAGGGACTACAAGCAATTAATTCATGGAGTTGAAAAGGATGATTATTTTTATCATTAATGCATTACATACATTAACAACAAAAACATTGTGTGTGTGTGTGTATCAGACCCACAGCACAACATAACATAATAGTTAGCTGAAGAACAGATTGTCACCTCATGTATCAAATAAGTTACGTTTGCACTATTGAAGAAAATGGCCAAAAATAAAAGGCCATTGGAGAACCTAGGAGACAGATAAGAAACACAAGCAGTAAATCAAATGAAATATGAGTTTAGTGTTTCAAAAAAAATATTTTAAAAAGCTTCCAGATTCTCTGGTAAATCATTTGTCCCCTACCCACGAAGTACCCCACATAGCTTTGCCGTAATTCGCGGGCGCTTTGGGGGGGGCAATCCAGGACGGCCAGTTTCACGTGCCGTCTTTGTTTGTGCCATTGAGTCGGCCTCAATCGCAACTGAGGCCAAATAGTTGGCTGCATTCTTCCGTAGGAAGTGAAGAAGAATGCAGCAGCTCAGAATGATATGGTTGAGTTTGTATTCGGCCATATTGATGGCCGTTTGGAAAAGCTGGAACCAGCTGGCCATTATGCCAAAGGCATTTTTGACCACTCTTCTGGCTCTGGCCAGCCGGTAATTAAAAACCCTCTGCTCCGGGGTCAGGGTTCTCATGGGGAACGACCTCATCAAAGGCCTCATCTGCCACAAAAACATATGGGAGGCCCTCCACGTTATCCACTGGGGGTGGCAACCCCAAGCTGCCATTCTGGAGACGCCTGTAATATTCCATCTGTGCGATGACTCCACCATCTGACATATGGCCATTCTTCCCCACGTCCAGATAGAGGAACTCATAAGTCACCGACACCACCGCCAACATTACAATACTACTGTACCCCTTATAATTGAAGTAGTATGACCGCAAGTTGGGGGGTGGGATGATCCGGACGTGCTTCCCATCTATCGCACCACCACAGTTGGGAAAGTCCCACTGCTGGTCGAATTGGGAGGCCACAGTCTGCCATTCCTGTGGGTTGGAAGGGAACTGTGGAGTCAAACAAGAGAAAAGTATAAGGTCCACTTATCAGATTCCTCACCCTCCCGATGACCCATTGTAAAAATGTTATGGTGGGGGGTAGATGTTGGACAGGTAACCCTCTCAACTTCATTAAGAGCTGAATGCATAAATAATGTGTGTTACTTTGGCCAGCCTCTCCTTACTTACACTATTGGCAGCCCACTGGACAGGTAAGAAGTGTCATAATCCAAAAATAATCCAAAAATATGAATACACACTGTCCAAATTGAAGCACATTTTTACATTCTGCAATTACCTATCAAGATAATAGGAGAACAAAACTTTAAACAGTACCATTTGAAATTATTCAGGCAGGCACTTGCACTACATGCTTTGGTGAATTCATCCATAAATCTGACCACAAAAGAGGTAGGTATAGTGTGTATGGGTTGGGCAAAGTCAGCAGATAGCGTATTGGTATTGGTTGACTTAGCGATTGGGTGGAGGGAGGGTTCCAAATGAGTTTTGGGCCCCAAAAAAAAGGCTCTTGCACTCTGCCTGAATTTAATGACAACAATAACATTTGGACACATTTTAGGGGTAAGTAAGTTTAGGGTAAGTACTACAATGGAGCAGACAAAATACATTGTTAAGTGACTAGGCTAGGTGTGTATGGGCCCATGATAGCATGCTGGGGAGGTTAGTGAAGGCAAATATGCATGCAGGACAAAAAAGGAGCATTAAATGCTTACAGCATGCATGGGGACAAAGAGGACATTCACAGCATATTACAATCATGGTAATTATGGAATGATGAAATAAATAAATAAAATACATTAGCAAACATTAAATACATAGAATGTGATGTTAAAGGATAAAACTTACCTTAATATAGTCCTTCTGCAGGACCTGAATGATAGCAGAACAAGTCTCTGGAATAATGATTCCCACAATTAATGATTCGGCTGCTCAGAACGAACTGACAGAATGCACTGAAAATCAGAAAGGACTTGAGAAGAACGAGCTGAAAATCACAAACGAGTGGACAAGAACGCACGAGGCCGAAAAACGAGAATCGTCTCTCACCAAACTTCTACTAACATGATATAAACATGAGATTAGCAGGAGAGGCCCAAAGGGTGGCGCACTGGCTATTGAACTTCCTTTTTATCGGCTCATTGTAAGTCTTGTACATCACTGCGTTCCCACGTTTGGAATTGTTGGCCAACATTTGTGTGATCGTGTGTATGCAAGACAAGTTTGAGCCAACAACCTTCGAACAAAAATCCATGGTTTTGTTGGTGGAAAGTCCGATCGTGTGTACGGAGCATTAGGCTTCATTCACATCTAGGCGTTGCTATTTTTACAGGTGTTTTTCAGGCATTTTTTGTATGGGCGTTTTGAGTTGACAAGTGAGCCTTAAGGCTTTGTTCACATCTTGGCGTTCCTGAATCATGGGCGGAATCGCCACAAATCTGTTTGCGTTTCGAAATAGAGTCAAATCATGGGACACCCATGCAAACAATGGTACCCCAATCACAGTGCGATTTTGACGCAATTCATTGGGCGACAATCGTGGTAAAATCGCGCAAACAAAATCGTGGGATGCCTGTCGCCCAAAAGAAGTACAAGAACTTCTTTTGGGCGACAGGCGTCCCGCGATTTTGTTTACGCGATTTCGCCCATGATTCGGAAAGCCAAGATGTGAACTGAGCCTAAATACAGTGTCCTTTATGGACTCATAAGACTGGGGCGTTTTGACTGTCATTGAGGTCTACAAACCTTTTTTCAGCGTACCACCAATTTATGTGTAACAGACCACCAACACAGTACACTGCAAATCAAAAGAATTGCTGAAATGGTGGCTAAACTCCATACAGATTTTATGAGTAATGTCACTCTGCAGTAAAAATACTTTAAGCGGCAAAGAAAATAATTTAATTAAATCCAATAACATACTTTTAAATGCTGGTTGAATAAAATACACATTTTTCTACAGCTGAAGCTGATTTTACTAATAGAACCTTCTTCTCTGTCAAGTTTTGTGAAAAATAATGTAATAAAACCCGGCACACTGAAGAGCTGATGTAGAAATCCCCAGACAGCAGACATTTGCTAACAAGATGCAATGAACCCAATTTTGTGTTCTTAGTTGGGACATTTTAATTAAAACAGCAACAGTTCAGGGATGCGGAGAGCCAAAGGAAGAGACTGATTTATTAAGGTAAAAATATACTCAATTATTAAGACAAACACGGTAAACCCAGTGTTTGTCTTAATTATTTAGTATATTTTTACCTTTAATAAATGCTGGGACATATAAAGAGAGAAAAAGTATTAGGCAGGCTGAAATGTAAACCTTTTCTGGGGAAAATGCTGTTCCAGCCTCCATCCATTGTTGGCCACATGTCTGAAGCCTAGGCACGTGGTCTCATAATATCTGCTGACCATGGGGGATTAGCCAATGTAAACTCTACTAAAAATAAAAAGGTGTGAGTGGCACTGCTGATTATTAGTGCTCAAAATGGGCAATGTGTAAACTATAATGCACCTAAAATATAAATTAATAAATATTATAGTTTATACCATGTGCCAATATTAACCTCCCTGGCGGTATGATTATTTCGGATTTTAGGTGCTGAAAGCGGTACAATTATTTTGCATGGAAATTTGGCGTTTTATATTGTAGGTCTGTAATTCTTAACAATAACACACTTAAATTTGTCCAAACAAGAGTCTAGTAGATATCCCGGGTATGATAAGTTTGAAACACAAAAACATAAATTATAATATAATAAATAAAAATAAATAATTAAAAAAAAATAATAATAATAAAATAAATTTCCCCACGATTCACTATCGCTCAATTCTGCAAGTGTTCTAATTTACTATTGCTGTTTTCTAGCTGGTCTAAAGCCACTTTTGATGTAAAGGGACACTTTTTGGTTGCTATGGACAATCTCCAGTTTCCAGGCAGAAAGAACAGTATATATAATATAAAACTGCATGCAGGGCATAGGACAAAGCACTGGGGACAAAAGGGATGTGAAATAATTTCATACAGTACTGTAATCTGTAAGATTACAGTACTGTATGTGTTATGATTTTACACTTTTTTGAATTTGCCGCCAGGCTCCGCCCCGTGCGTCGCGCAAGGAACGGAGCCTGGCACGGAGAGGCTTCGGAGGAGGACGGAGCCCGCAGACACTGCGGGGGACATCGCAGGATCCCGGGGACAAGGTAAGTAAAGCTACACCAGGATCCTGCGATGTAATCCTGAGTGTGGCTCGGGGTTACTGCTAATGGTCCTGAATTTTAACCCCGAGCCACACTCGGGAAAACCGCCAGGGAGGCTGCAGCACCAGTCACTTGGAGTTGGAGGACTTACACATGAATTTATAAACTTTTATCTCAATTTTAATTATATTAATGTATCTGATGTATATATATTCTTTTTGGATGGTCAAATTTATATATCCTTTTATGCACATTTTCATGTTTATTGCACTATAATATTTCTGTAGGGATTTATGTTTGTTTATATTGGTTTATACTTGTTGAAGTGTAACACAATATTTTTTTCAAGGTAGATATTAATTTAGCAAGAGGGAGGTGCATTATAGTTTACACATTGCCCTTTTGAACACTAATAATTGGCTGCACCACTTACACTTTTTTATTTTTAATCTTTTTATAGTTAAGTGGAGTGAGGCAGCAGCCAGATATAAGCTCCATAGCGTGGAATATGCTTTCATCAATGTAAATGCTATAATTTAATCAAAACAACCAAGATAGTAAGGATAACTTGCCACAAATCTGTGGCAGTGTTGAATTGTAAGTCTTATTAACTGCACATTTTTACTGATAAGTTGTACACTTGCAGAGCACTTAAAGCACAAGTTCTAGTTTACACTTTTCTAACTTGTAGCAAATGTGTGTGGCAAGTCTCTAACAAGAACAAAGTTGCAGTGGTGAGTCTACAGCAAGAGCTCTGCAAGTCAAAGTGACCCCTGTGGTGGGATGACTATTGCACAACATAACTGAACCAGAACTTGCAGGAGACTTGCAGAATGTTTGCAAAAAGGTTTATCTGGAGTCAAGCAATGCAGACTTGCTGCAGTTTTGCATCAAACTTGCTAGACTTGACAAGCTTCACAATAGCTTAGCAAGTCATTTTCAAACTTGCAGCACAATTGCTTGCTATCTGGGAATATATTGTTTTCGGACTGGGACTTTTTTATGTGCCACTGTGATGTACATAACAATATAAAAAAGAGTCCACATTTCCACCATTAAAAAACAATTCCCATATTTGACATTTATTACATCAGCAGTGAAGGAAATAGATCAAATAAAGTTGGACAAAAAGTTGCTTCAAAACCGACTGCAGCATGTGAAGCATTTCTGAAACTGCTAAATTATTCCCATATAACAAATATATCCTCCGATAAGGGAGGGAACGTTGTCACACTTGGCAAAGCTCAATATGAACAAATTTGTAAAGACATTTTAAAAACAGAATGGTATCAAGTAATCTCTCCTAACAAAATAAATGAATATCGTGAGGTCCTTGTTTCAGTTGTTTATACAGTACTGCCTTTTTTGATGGTGTCATTGACAATATTGGTGTGATTGGAGTTTTTGGTGGTGAAACATCCAAGAACTCCAACGTTTTACTCTAAAACTCATAAAATCTTTACCACAGAATGTAAACTGGTATGCTCTGTAATGTTAATATACTAGTAGTACTCTAGCATAACCCCCAACAGGTGTATACTGCTTCTTAAAGTGAAACTTCACTCCCTCAATCAACATTGACTATTTAGAATCCTTAAGTTGCTAACTTTAATAAATAGATAGAAAGGTATATTATGTTTACTTGTATTAAAGAGTTTTTTTTTACTTTTCTTTAGTTACTTCCAAGTTTCCACGCCTAGGCAAATTATGTCATACATCCCAGAAGTCTTCAGGAAGAGAGGAGGGGTATTCTCAGCTAAGCACACCCTCCTGCCTGCATGCCTAAGCTAAGGGCAGATGGATTCCAGGAAGTCATTGCTACATGAATCTTCTGTCCTTACTCAAGATGGCCAAAGTGATTTCTTAGCAAAGTAAAGCATGGAGACATGGATGGATGGGAGTGTTTGCTTTGAATATAAAAAATAAATTAAATGGTGCTTTTGATTTGTGGTGCTCAGATACAGTGTGGATCCTCTTTAATATATGACCATTGTTTCTATTGCTTTCCTGAATAAAGACATATTTACACTAAAAATCTATACCTATCATCTCTGTGATAGGCAGGCACTCTTGGAAAGTAAATACGTTAGTTGAGCATTATTTGAGGCAGGGCATTGCTAGGATTGTAAAACACCTGGGTCACCTTTGGGCATCCCAAGTAGAGCAGTAATGTGGTGAGCTGAGGAGAACAGTGGGTGTGGCTGAATTGTGTTGACAGAAGGAGGGGCTTAAAGGAGCATGATTAAATAAAAGAAAAATCGATAAAACAATTAACTTGGTCTGGTGAGAACGACCACACAGATTAAAATTAGGCCAGTCCTTGCTAAACTAGCTGAATTTCTATCAGTGTATGGTAAGGTTAACACACACAAGGCTGTTGGGCTGTAACACACAGAATTCAGAGGTCAGGACGCAGTATGTAATGCACAAAATGCTTGGGTCGGATGGGTGTAATGTACAGAGTGCAATGAGCCAGAGTAACCTTCTACACAAATCCCCCCCCACATTCCACTTCCTAACACAAATCCTGTTCCCCTGCTCCCAAAATTCACCTCCTATCACAAATACTGTTCCTCTAAATACCCCCTTCTAGCACTAATCCTGTCCCCCCAATCCCACTTTTCAACACAAATCCTCCCAGATTCCACCCCTAACTCCTCTCCTCCTAAATTCCACCAATCCAGCACAAATCCTCTCCCCACCCAAATCTCACCTCCTCCAAGCACAAATAATATTTCCTGACGTCTCCATGGCAGCACACACTGGGTTGTGACTCCGCCCCCACAACCTGACAGGATTGGTTAACTATAAATTTGAAGGGGAGACACCCCGCTGCATTCTCTTTTTTATCCTTACCTGACAGATTGGGATAAGCAAGCTTGCTCCTGTTGTCAAGATTAAAGAAAAAGCCTCTTACCGCACTCGCCCCAGCAGGTTCAAGCCTCTCCTGTTTGGAAGTTCCTCCTGTACAGTCTCTAAAGGAGCTTCTATGGAGGGAACCCCCGGTCTGGTGGTCTCAGGGGGGTGTCTGGACGTCTGGAACAGTAAGCTTTAAAGAAGCTTCATATACTGCAGTGGTCTCCTTTCTATTTTGCCTGTACCTTTTTTTCTTCTGTCAATATAGGTTTTTACCCCTGCTTGGGGTATTGCTGGCATCTGTTGTCCACCACTGTGGAACTGTCATGGCCGCCGACGCTCCTCCTCTGCTCAGAGCTAGGTACTGCCTTGGGAAGGTTATGCCCTTCTCCAAGATGGCGCCGAGGCGTTTGGGGCGCTCTGCACATGCACGGGAGCGTCATTTTGCCGCGACGGCTGCGTCAAATTTAAAAACACAGTAATTTCTGTGTTTTTGCTGAGGATTCTTAGAAAGAGCTGGATTTTGCCGTGTGTTGCACTGCTTTGCCAGAAAACAACTTAGCAAGCCCAGGTAAGTTGGATCATCTAATCTAGACTGTCTACAGCTTTTTTTTTTTTTTTTTCAAAAAGAAAGGGAAATTTCAAAAAAATATATATAAATTTTTTTCTTATTACTCTTCAGACTTCCTGTCACTATCACTATGGAGACCACTGCCCGCGCAGACCACCATCAGCAAACGAGGTAAGAGGCCATCCGTCATTGGTAAGTATTGAAGAAGGGGAGAGAAAAAAGAGAGCCGAACCACTAACGCTGCGTTTTTGGCAGCCCTACCAGGTCAAGAGCCGCAAGTTGCAGGCGTGAAGGGAGATCAAATCATGCGTCAAGCAAGAAGTCTTGCAGAAGCCGTTCAAGATCTTCTTCCCGCCACCGAAGACATAGCCGCTCATGTCACAGCCGCTCACGACGCAGCCGCTCCCGTCATAGTCAGTCACACCGCAGGCGGTCACCTTCATCACACCGCCAGAGCCGCCACACCCGTCCTGCAGCAAACGCTTGCTAGGTATGCGGCGCACCGGCCTTGCCAGATAAACTAGTCTGCAGATCCTGCTTCAATGAAGCAGCAAAGGACAAAGAACTAGACGCAAGAGTGGCTACGGCGCTCATAAGAGAATCTGTACGGGAATCCATAAGGGAGACAACGGCACCACTAATGGATAGGCCTACACCCAGCACATCGGTAGCGGATGACCATCAACCCCAGGCATCAGAATCCTCCTCAGGAGATGAGGACCAGGACATGTCAGCAGGTTTTGATTTTTCCCTTGTACAGCCTTTCGCAAAGTCAGTTAAGGAAGCGATAGGCTGGGAATAAAGTGGAACCGCAGAAAGTTCAGAAATATTTCCCAAATTTAAAAAAAGAATTGGAGGATCTAATTAAAGATGAGTGGGAAAGATCTGATAAGCGGGCCAGTCTCACCAACAGACTGACAAAGATGTATCCTCTGAAGGAGTCAAAAGTCAATTCATTGATGAACGCCCCAGTAGTTGACTCCTCCTTGATGCGTCTTGCACGGCATGTCACTCTGCCTATTGAGGACGCAGTTTCCTTTCAGGACGTTCTTGATCGAAAATTGGATCTGGAATTAAAGAAAGCATATTCCACGGCTGGGGGCGCTTGCAGGGCAGCAATTACCACAGCAGCAGTGGCTAAAGCCATATCAGGTTGGGCAACCCGGGTGGAGAAGGATCTCCAAGATGGTGCTGAAGTAGACAAAATAATCTCTTCTCTTCAGGAGATCAAGTTGGCAGGCGACTTCGTGGCAGAAGCTTCAGTTGATATTATAAGATCCTCGGCAAGATCAATGCTAGCCTCAGTCACGGGAAGAAGGGCCCTGTGGCTGAAACCATGGATGGCCGATACTGCATCTAAAACAAACTGGTGCAGAATTCCATACGATGGCTCAAACCTGTTCGGGTCTAAATTGGACGCCGCTATCTCCAAGGTAACAGGAGGGAAGTCGGAATTAATTCCCTCAGACAGGAGACTCAAGGCCCAAAAGGGTCCGTCCTTCAGGCGCAACCTTCCTGAGAAATACAAGGAAGCTAGATCCTACCGTCCCGGTAGGGAGTTTAGAAGGGACTGGAAAAACACAAGACCTTCCTTCCTAAGGATGCAGAAGTCCAAGCCTACCCCGGCAGGGGAGCAGCAGAAGTCCTTTTGAAGGTTCGCCTGCCCACCCAGCACAGGTGGGCGCCAGGCTCAAGGACTTCGTACAGATTTGGTCAAGCCATATAAAGGACCTGTGGACTCTTTCCACAATCAAATTTGGACACAAGTGGAAGTTTATGGGCAAACATCCGGGAAATCTCTTCCAATCAACAAGACTGCCATCTTCACTAATCAAGAGGAGGTTACTATTAAAATATATAGTGGAATTGAAGGAGAAGGGAGCAATCCTGGAGGTTCCATCAGATCAAAAGGGGAGGGGGTTATATTCCCCACTATTTTTGGTAAAGAAGAAGACCGGAGATTTACGCCCTGTATTGGATTTAAAAAATCTCAACAGGAACATAAAAATAGAGGCCTTCAAAATGGAGAGCCTGCAGTCCATACTTCTGGCAGTGAACCTGGGCAACTGGATGCTGTCAGTAGATTTATCGGACGCTTACCTACATATTCCAATTCATCCTGCCTTTCAAAAATTCCTCCGTTTCGCCATCAACAAAAGCCACTTCCAATTCCAGTGCCTTCCTTTCGGCATCTCGTCGGCTCCCAGGACATTCACCAAGGTCCTCCTACCCTTGGTTGCATTCCTCAGGGAAAAGGGTCTGCGAGTCCACCATTATTTGGACGACATCCTACTCTTGGCAGAAGATCAAGAAACTTTGCTGTGTCATCGGAGGATCTTACTCACAACTCTCCAAGACTTCAGTTGGCTAGTCAACTGGAAAAAGAGCAGCCTACAACCCACGCAAAATATGGTATTCCTGGGAGTGGATCTGAACACCAAATTGAACAGGGTACAACTCCCTCAGGAGAAGATTCAGCCTCTAGTACAGAAGATGCGGAGATTACTATCAGCGAGGCATCTTCCAGCCAGAACCTGCTTGAGTGTGCTAGGCTCCATGTCTGCAACCCTGCCCATGGTGCAGTGGTCAAAATGGCACATGAGAGTCCTGCAAAACTCCTTTCTAAGGCAGTGGGATGGAGTATCAATGCGTCAGACCATTACCATTTCCAGACCAATGAAGCAATCAGTGTGGTGGTGGACACACTTGACCAACCTCAGGAAATACAAGCTGATAGTTCCTCCAGACCCGATAATAGTCACTTCGGATGCCTGTTAGAGCGGCTGGGGAGCTCACTGTCAAGATCAAGCAGCGCAGGGCCGATGGCAGTTCCAGGCCCAGGATATAGTATCGAATGTACTGGAACAGATTTTCAAGCCCTCATGGCATTTGCACCAGTCCTCAGAGGGAAGAACGTGCTTATCCGGATAGACAACAAAGTGGCAGTGTCCTACATCCAGAGGCAAGGGGGTACCAAGAGTCTCACACTGATGGAGGAAGTCCGTCCTATCTTGGAATGGGCACAGGAGCACCTAGCAGACTTAAAAGCAATATATGTTCCTGCGGTACAGAACATGTTAGCCGATTACCTGAGTCAAGAGACTCTTTCAAACAACGAATGGTCCCTGAGTCTCCAGGCCTTTTCTCTTCTTACGGAGACATGGGGAATGCCAGAGATCGACTTAGCAGCCACACCTGCGAATACGAAGTGTCGGAGGTTTCTGTCCAGAGCATCGTTCCCTTCAGCCGAAGAGATAGATTATCTAATTCACCCATGGAATTTCAAGCTGGGGTACATATTCCCGCCAACTCCATTAATCGCGAGATTCCTGTCCAGGCTTCGGAGATCCTCAGCCACGGTAATCGCGGTAATCCCTCTTTGGCCGAGAAGACCATGGTTCACGACCCTATTGCAGCTCAGCCTTCAACCTCCAATCCTTCTTCCGGTAACCCGGATTTGCTATTTCAAGGCCAATTTCTACACCCAGCTCCAGAGAAGTTGCATCTGACTGCATGGTAGTTGAAAGGGTTGGGTTAAGGGAACAAGGCTGCTCTCAGGAAGTAATATCAACCCTGATGCAAGCCAGGAAGAATACCACCAACACCACCTATACAAGAATTTGGAACAAGTTCTTTACCATGGCACAGCAGAAGGGATGGGATCCCATTGCTCCAGAACCCTCTCAAATCTTATGCCCCGTACACACGGTCGGATTTTCCGATGGACATTGTCCGATCAGAGCGTGTTGTCGGAAATTCCGACCGTGTGTGGGCTCCATCGGACATTTTCCATCGGATTTTCTGACATACAAAGTTGGACAGCAGGAGATAAAATTTTCCGACAACAAAATCCGATCGCGTCAATTCCGACCATGTGTGGCCTGTTCCGACGCACAAAGTGCCACGCATGCTCATAAGAAATTCCGACACGGGACATCTCGTTCTGGTAAACTTAGCGTTCGTAATGGATACAGCACTTTCGTCACGCTGCAATGTTCAAAATGGTTTAATACAGCGCACTCTCTTCTTCTTTATAATGTGACAAGAATTAAGTAGTTTTGATGCTCATATTCACACACACTTCTCACAAACTTCTTTCGTTACTATTTATCGGGATTCCCTCAATATATTTTGATTTCTCACATCTGACAACATATTTTTTTTATTTTTTTGACTTTAATGTAGAATCTTTTTTTGTGTTTCTCTTTTTTAATTTTTTTTTTTGGTGATTTTGATTTGTACTCCCGAAAATGTTTGTGTGTTTTTTGTGACGAGTTCCCACAACACCATTGATATGTTGTTCTATTTAATCTGTAGGAGATTGTTTGGTGTTGTTGTCCCTAGTTAATTTCACATTTTATGTTAGAAATGTACCTGAATCGTCACCAACAAACTGTCCTTTTTGGATGAAAACACACACAGGAGAGTAGAATTTACCTAAAAATATTTTATTAAGGGGTCACAACTATAAACAAAGAGGGAGGCAACGCTGGAGAAACTGCAGAAGTGGGTGAAGCCTTGGACCCCCAGGGCAGACATCAATTATTTAAAAGCAAAATTGGTGGCCTGAGGAGTCCATATCTAAGGGAGGGCAGTCTGGTCCAGAAGTCCCAGAGATCCGGAAAGCAGCAGATGACATCTGTGTCCCCAGGCTGTGGTCATACGAGAGACTGCAGCTTTTGTCAGACCAGACTGAACCCAGGGTAATCATTCTTTGGTCTTCCTTCCACGCTTCCTTCCAGCCTTTGGCTGTGGTGGTGGAGTTGTGGCAGCAGGAGGAGGAGGAGGAGGAGGATCGTCGATCTCAATGACATCCGTCTTGTGTGTCAGTTCCCCACTCTCCCCCTTACGTAGGACTTTATAAATCAGGTCCTCAGAGATCTTGCGTTGGCCCTCCTGCATGCCCTGCGATTTGGTGGCAGCCATGCAGGCAAAGGCCTCTTCAGGACTGGGGAAGGCTCTGAGGGACGCCGAAGCCTCCTGGATCAGCCTGTATGCTGAATCCTGCACATGACTGGGAGTGGCCTTCCTGGCCCTTTTGTATGGCAGGCGGAGGGGAGGAACCTGAGACTCAGTCGGGCTGCGACTTGTCCCAGGCTTCTCTTGGCTGACACTTAGCCCCGCCTCCTCCTGGCTGACACTAATCCCCGCCTCCTCCTGGCTGACACTAATCCCCGCCTCCTCCTGACTGCCACATTCCACAGCCTCCTCCTGGCTGAGGTCTTCCTGTGTATGAAAAAGGGACATAATTTTAGTTTTTTTTACATCAATCACACACAATTTTCACCTCCTGACTGCTGCAAATTGAATGTTAACAAATATAACAGACTATCCTTCTGAGCCCAGCATTTTTCATTCTTGTCCCAATTTTGGGTGCCCACTACTGTCTATTGATATGTAAAACACTTTTTGGAATCAGCAATTAATGATCAATAATAACATCTAGTAAACATAATGTATTTATTGACCAGAAATCTGTAGAAGAATGCTATACCTGACTCCAGCTGGGCTCCTCCATTTCTTCCTGGCTGGAAGGCCCAGGTTGGACATCAGAAGCCTCAGCTGGGATGGAAGGAAGAGTGGAAGGAAGAGTGGAGAGGGATTCCCTGACTTCAGTGTGGTCTGACAGAAATCGCAGTCTCTCATAGTACCACAACCTGGGGACATAAATGTCATCTGCTGCAGCTCCGGACCTCTGGGAATCCGTGACCTTCTTGCGCTCCCTAAGATATGTGCTCCTCAGGCCACCAATTTTAGCTTTTAAATAAGGGATGGTTGCTGTGGGGACCACCGGCTTCACCAACTCCAGCAGTTTCTCCAGCGCTGCCTGCCTCTTTTGTTTGTGGTTATAGTGGGGGTGTCTCACTTGCCACAGACAGGGCAGCTCCCTGTACTTGTCTATGAACAGGGGCAGGAAATTGTGGTCGTTGAACCCATCCATTTTCTCTGCAAGACACAACACAAGACAAACCCTAATGTCAGGCCAAACTCCCCTAATCTTGTTACAATATAGGCTTCAATTTCGAAGCAGTATAGGCCCAAGTTTAGATCCTACCTTCGTTAGCACGATCGGCGTCTCCGATGCTCCTTCCTCCGCTCACAGATCGTACGTAAGACACGCGCGTTACGATTTATACACACTGCGCATGCGTATAACTCCGCCCGCCCCTGACGTTCTTTCTATTCTATTCCCCGCCCCTTTTCGTTCAGCGCAGTGGAGGAAGAGCACATGGCGGATAGACAGCAGGATCGTGCTAAGTACAGCAACGAGGAGGAGGAGGAGGAAAGGCCGGAGCCTGAAACGTCCCAATCCAGAAGGAGATTAAAGGACTCAAATATGTCCTTTGGGGAGATGTTGGAGATGGTGGACATCCTGAAGAAGGCCGACTATGATGGAAAGTATGGGCCTTACCCCAACCCCAATATCCGAAAGGCCAAGATCATGGCGAAAGTGGTCAGGAGTCTGCACCGGAAATTCGGGGTACGACGATCGAAAGATCAGCTCAGGAAGCGGTGGTCGGACCTGAAATTACGAGAACATGAGCAGTACAGAAAGATCTGGAGAGTGCTGCAAAAAAGTAAGTAGTTGTGCTGTGTTCCTATTCTTTTTGTGTTTATTACGTTCGTGCTGCTCCATGTGCTTTTAGGAACTGTTGTACAGTTGAAAATGGCAACTTTCATGTTCATGGGCACATTATTCGTTCGGATCACACATTTTTATTTCGGACTCTAAAATACCATTGTTTAGGCCATATGCATTTGGCCACCATTTTGAGGCCCTATACTTGTCTTCAAAGAATTGGGTTGTGTAGATGGCTTGGTTACTAGAATGAAATGCAAACTAGATTGTGTGTAAGGAGAGGACACTGAGCAGCTGTTTTCACATCTGGACACTGGAGCACTAGTGTGGGACCCCAGAACACCATTTTTATTAGGGGGGCCACACAGGTGCTCCAGTGTATACTATAGGGGGGGTCTCCATCTGTGAAGCTTGTACTAAACAGGTAAAGTATTGCAGCTTGACAAAGGACACTAAAAATGCTACATCTTGGAACTCTGCTAAAATAGATCATTGTACCCCACTTCCAAGCAATGTTTCCTATTTCTAGTTCTGCCATCAAATATCTGTGTGCTAATTATACCATTTTTGTTTTACATAGGGGAGAAAAGACTCGGAGGACACCCCTCATCCGAGGAGACCAGAGCCCCCCCCCCTGGAAGAAGGGGAAATCCCCCCAACACAAGATGAGCAGAAGGAAGAAGACGTGGTGGAACTAGTCACCACAACAGGTGAGTGCCTGCAACCACAGGCTCAGATAAGAGATGGATGGCGGCATTTTTTTTAGACCTAATTTATTTTGGGTTCCTCTCTTTTTAGGTGATCGTGAGGTTGTGGATGAAGATCCTTTCACATCAGAAAGTGCCCAGATCGTGATCGGGGAGATCATGGGGTGTAATTTACAATTGGAAATCATCAAGCAAAACATCAATGATGTTATTCCAAAATATAAAAACATCATTGATGTTTTGGGGCGAATTTAAAGCCCCTCCAAATCACTTTCTTCTTTTGTCTGCTACAATGTGCTAAATGTTTTTGTGATTTTTCCAAAAGCCAAATTTGGAGGATGCACACAGTGTGCCAACATGTGCTATCTGCCATCACGGGAGATCAATGGACGCGTTTTGGGGGTGCAACCCCTTCCTCAATAATAAAGTAGCGGTGAGGAAGGGCTTTCTCCCCCAAAACACGTCCCTTCATCTCCCGTGATGGCAGATAGCACATGTTGACATTGTGAAATTTGTGTGCATCTTCCAAATTTGGCTTTTCCAGGGGTGATTTTCCCCCATCTGAACGCAATATCAAACACAGTTCCTAAATACTCATGTCTGATATTGCCTTCAAGTTCTACCAAATGTGAACTTTGTAAGATCAAGATTTGTGTCTTTCTTGTGGGTTTTACACAGGCCTGTTTTCGATAAAATGCACATTTTGATTTTGGATAATGACACCACAAAAATTGTTATACAACAAACATGTTGGTTTGTCAGAAAAACCTTTGGTAAATGCACATGTGATTGTGCAGGTATTAAAAAGATTGCTCATCAAGAATGTGTGGATTATTGTCTCAACACTACAACACTTTTGGGGTGATGTAATTGTTGTTTTATGAGAAAATGGGGGTAATTTCCTAAGGGCAAATCCACTTTGCACTACAAGTGCAGTTTCAGTGCAGTTGTAAGTGCACTTGTAGTGAAAAGTGTCTTTGCATTTAGTAAATAACAGCCAACAGTGCTTTGTATAAGGTTACACAATCACGACATTTTCTGGACTCCACACATTTCTGTCAGGGTCAGCTCAAACAAACACAAGCAGTAAATGTCCACAAAGAAGAGCCTGGGGGGAGATGCCTGTCGAGAACTTGAGGTCCTGCAGGCTTCTCCCTGTGGCCAAATACCACAGGGTAGCGACCAACCTCTGCTCCGGAGTGATGGCTTGCCTCATGCAGGTATCCTGCCTGCTAATATAAGGGGTCAGCGAAGCCAACAAAAGGTGAAACACGGGGTCCGTCATCCGGAGAAAGTTCCTGAAATCTTCAGGATTATTCTCACGGATCTCACGGAGCAAAGGCATATGAGAGAACTGGTCACGCTGAAGCAACCAATTCTTGGTCCATGAACTCCTCCCCACCCTGTTCATGGACTGGACTTGTGTCAAGGTCAGGACCCCAACACCAAGCCCCCGCACAGCACGAACTCTACGAGGAGTACGCATATGAAACATGGCTAGAAAACGGTCGGCTGCTCAAAACGAAGTAACAGAATGCACTGAAGAACAGCAAGGCCTGTGAAGAGTGACCTGAAAAACAGCAACGAGCGGGCAAGATCGCACAGAAAACTCCGATACGAACTGACTGCACGCACTGAAGAGCAGATACAAACCCACAAGCACAAACTGAACGGCAGAAAACGATCTGAAAACCACGAGTCTGAAAAAGCGCGAATAGTCTCTCACCAAACTTTTACTAACACGAGATTAGCAAAAGGAGCCCAAAGGGTGCCGCGCTTGGTTCTGAACCGGCCTTTTCTAGGCTCGTCGTACGTGGTGTACGTCACCGCGTTGTTGGCGATCGGAAATTCCGACAACTTTGTGCGACCGTGTGTAGGCAAAACAAGTTTGAGCCAACATCCGTCTGAAAAAATCCTAGGATTTTGTTGTCGGAATGTCCGAACAAAGTCCGACCGTGTGTACGGGGCATTAGAGTTCCTCCAGTCAGGAATCAACAAAGGTCTAAGTTCAAGTACCCTTAAGGTACAAGTATCCGCCTTGTCGGCCAAAACAAGGCACTAGATGGGCATTACATCCGCTAGTAATCCAATTCCTGAGAGCCTGTCTGAAAATCAAACCTCCCAAGAAACCAGCTTTTCCATCATGGGATCTCTCAGTAGTTCTCGATGCTTTCACCAATCCTCCTTTTACTCCATCTGAATCAATCTCTCTGTGGGATCTGACTCTAAAACTGTCCTTTCTCATTGCAATTACATCAGCAAAGAGGGTATCTAAAATTCCAAGCACTGATGGCATCAGAACCTTACTTAATATTCTTTCCTGATAAAGTAGTACCAAGACCTTCAGACCACTTCATCCCGAAGGTAGCAACTTCCTTCCACTACAACCAAGATATTGTCTTACCATCCTTCACTAATGATCAAGGTGAACCTCATCCTCTGGATGTTAAAACAACCATCATTAGTTACCTGGCGGCTACAACTCCTTTTAGGAAGACGGATACCCTCATGGTCATTCCACATGGAAACAGATGAGGTCAAGCGGCTACTTCACGTACTATCGCCTCCTGGTTAGTCAAGTCCATCAAGAAGGCATACTCCATGTGTCATCTGGCAATTCCCGAAGGCATCAGGTCTCACTCAACCAGGGCAGTGGCTACCTCCTGGGCAGCGTATTGCAGGGTTTCACCGGAGACGATTTGCAAAGCAGCGACTTGGTCCTCCAGACACACTTTCATTTCTCACTATAAAGTGGATTCTACTTACTTGGCTATGGCAGAATTCGGTAGATCTGTTGTTAGAGCCAATTCTTCCGCATTATAAGGAATAAATATTATTTTCTTGCACCCACCCGACTGGCGAGTTATTTCCCAGTGTGTGCTGCCATGGAGGCGTCAGGAAAACGGAAAATTGTATGCTCACCTTTCTGTAATTTTCCTTTCCTGACGCCTCTCCATGGCAGCACACAGATTCCCACCCCGTTTTTTTGTGGTGATATATTTACAGAGAATGCAGCGGGGTGTCTCCCCTTCAAATTTATAGCTAACCAATCCTGTCAGGTTGTGGGGGCGGAGTCGCAGTCACAACCCAGTGTGTGTTGCCATGGAGAGGCGTCAGGAAAGGAAAATTACAGAAAGGTGAGTATACAATTTTCCGTTTTCCTTCAAATTCCTTCTCCTAGCACAAATCTTCTCCTTCCCCAAATCCACCCCCCCCAGTACTAACCCTTTCACCCCCAATCCCCTCTCTTAGCACTAATTCTTTCACACATCCTTTCACCAGCTCAAATTCCCTTCTCACAACACAAATTCTCTTCTACCACAAATTTCCCTTCCTAGCACAAATCCTCTTCCCCCAATACAAATCCTCCCCCACCATCACCCCCCTAGCACAAATCCCCTCCTCCTAAATCCTTCCTCTCAGCACCAATCCTCCCCTCAGCACAAATCCTCTCAATTTCTCCGATCAGCACTAATCCCCTCTTCCCCATTCCCCCTCTTAAGACAACCCCACCCCCCCCAACTTGATAAAGTGTATTTATTTCAGTAAGTAAATTCAAGAATTTTACATAAGACCAATAAAAAAAGGATTTTTAATACAGAAATGTTGGCTTACTGAAAAGTATGTCTATGTAGGGTATAGTATGCAGTCAACACTTGGTCGGTTCTCCTTTTGCATGAATTGCTGCATCAATGCGGTGTGGCATGGAGGCGATCATCAACCCTATTGCTGGCCAATCAAGCACAGTGATACTATGATCATTAAATCAGGTATTGGTAATTTTGGTAGTGTGGGCAGGTGCCAAGTCCTGCTGAAAAATGAAATCAACATCTCCATAAAGCTGGTCAGCAGAGGGAAGCATGAAGTGCTCTAGAATTTCCTGCTAGAGGGCTGCGCTGACTATAAAATTCACTAAAAGCTGGAGATCAGCTTTAAATACACAGTTGAAATTCACATATGTCCACTGTTTTATCTGCCAAAGGATTTTTAATTATCTTCAGCCACATGCTTTGTTCATACACAGCCACAGCCAGAGGGTGTATCAGATTTGTATTTTCATGTTAAGTGCATACATCCAAGTAATCTGTAGTCAGAAATATGGAGCCTTCTTTGTTCAGGCATCTATAGGGGTCTGAGATGATGGCTGGATGCTTGGATGGATGTAATCTGAATGCTTGTGCTTGTGCTACAAAGTTACAATTGGGCACTCTGATCACTTTAGGAGGGAGACTGAGAAAATGTTTTCTCCTGCCTGCAGCAGATTGAAGATATTCAAGGGAATTCATAAAGAGTGTCTACCAATTACATTCTTTACGATTCCATTGTACTTAAGCATGACAAATGTTGGTGCAGTAGAGGTGCACTTAGGTCTGAGTTTCTATACAGACACTGAATTCTTAATGCAGCTGAACTCCCTTCCCACTTCTTCAGCTGTTACACAGGCAATGCAGCAGCAAATTATTTTTGTGAGTAAAGCCTGATGGGGATTCAGAGGCACTAGTTCCTCATCAGGTCTGCTCCCATTGTGATTGACAGCAGGCAGTGGGTGGATCCCTAGCCAAAACAGCCTGTTATTGGCTGTAGAATCTGCCTGCTGTCAATCACATAGAGACAGCGGACCTGATTGGCAACTAGTGTCTCAGCATCCCCATCAGGCTTCTCCCACTGTGAGCATCACTGGTTGCTAGAAAGCTGTCAGCTGTGACAGAATCCATAACAACTAATGACAGGCAGGGAGAGGAAAGCAGCAGCAAAAATGCTACCTGCTAAAAAAAAAGAATTTAATGTTACTTTAAGGCAGAAAGGCTGAAGAATATAATTGTATTACATTTAATTTTACAAATCAGATTACTAGAGAGTTTGGTACATTTTGTGTGACTATTTAGCAATGAGACCAACTGACAATAGCTGTATCCTTACAAAAAATGCTGTAAAGCACAATGAAAATACAAAGTTATAACCATCGCACCTGGATTATTAAATACCCAAATGAGTAAGAACACTGACCTGTGGTTAACAGGAAAAACAGGTGTTAATGGGAAACATTATGGAGTGATGCCAAGCTGTGCAAGAGACTTGTAAATGTCCAAAGTGTGCGACACAGTTATGAGGCAATATGGCTAAATGCTGTTCTGGTACAGCTATTTCTCAGCTATGGGACTGTGTCTAGCAACATGAAGGTCTTTCTAGGCTCTCCAAGGAGGATGACTCACATCGAACAGCTTTCACAGAATATACTTCAGTACAAAGCAGTCACAGATGAAAACCAGATAATTCACACCAGTAATGCTCAAAGGAGCTGTAATGGCCCTCTGGGTATGGAAGAGCCAATTGCAAGGGGCTTCATGTACTAGGTGATGCAAAATCTGAGAAGGGAAGAAGCTGTACTTTCATTGTGCAAAACAGTAATTGAAAAAAAGTAGATTTTGTTATAGCATGCAATTAATGCACTCTGTTGGTAAGATATAACATTGAATTGCCAGGACAACTAAACAAGAAACATACTCCTTGCATAACTCTGGAGGAAACTTTACCAATAAACCTAGAAAAGATTCACATAGAAAAATGTGCGCAAAGCAGAACTTCAGCAAAAGAAAATATTAAAGTAGAACTACATTCAAAACTTTTTTTTTCATTTTGCATAGAGTAAGGTAGGGTTATAACCCCTGTCACATTTTTTTTTCTCCATCTGTGTCCCATCGCGGAGATAGGTGATAGGTTGTCTGGAAATGTTATGTGTAATTTATGCTCCTAGAACCCTTGACGGTGCTCCCTGCATGTTGGGCCTCTGTATGTGGCCATGCTTTAAAAAAGTCTCACATTTGGTACTGCCATACTAACAACGCTGTATCCTGGCCTGGGCCAACAAGGCCCAGGCCTAGGGCAGCACTTTGCAGGGGGGCAGCATGGAAAGAGTCCCCGCCGGCTTGTGCTACACTGTTAGTGTAGCACCAGTCTTATGGGGCGGACTGGGCTGAGAGGCAATAAAGCGGCCACACTGTTTCCGGTAGTAACTATGGGGGGGGGGGGGCTAATAATGTCTAATTTTGTCATCATCCTGGACCACAAACCTTCCTCACTGTGCTATATGTTTTCTGCTGCACCATTGGCATGGGTATATCTTCTTAGTCCTCTCCATACTTGATTTGATTGTAGCCGTATTAGTGCAATTGTGACAGAGAAAATTGAGTACTGTCCGTGATACTTTTTTTATTTGCACTAACACAATTTTTCAGGACAAGCTTTCAGGGTATGTCCCCTTCTTCAAGGTCCAAGCAGTACTCTCAATAAAATTATCAGAAATGTGTGCTTAAAGTAGAACTATAGGCAACACTTTTTTTTTTTTCATTTTGGATAGAATAAGGGAGGGTTATAGCCCCTGTCAGTTTATTTTTTACCAACCCTGTCCCATTGTAGAGATTTCCCTTCACTTCATGCCCCATAGCCAAACAGGAAGTTAGAGGAAATCCATGCAAATTAAGGCAATCCATTGCTCCCCACCAGGCCCTCAGAACTAGTGTCCCCACGTGAAAATTTCAGGGCGGGTCTTAAACAGCAAGGGGTGTGGCCTTGACAGGAAGGGGTAGGTCATATTTAAATTAGGGGGTGCACGAGTTTAGTCAGGCCTAGGGCAGCACAAAACCTAAATACACTACTGCATACTCAGGAGGAGTAGCAGAATGTATTTTGGGGTGTAGTTGCAAGTATACATATGCTGTGTGTAGGAAATAACTTATTATGATAATTTTGTGTAAAAAAAACAAAAATGAATTTTTTAATTTTCCAAAGAATTGTAGGAAAAAATGACAACTTCAAAAAACTCACCATGCCTTTTACTAATAACCTTGGGTCATTTGGGGGTTATTTGTACTGTCCTGACATTTCAGGGCCTCAAGAATTGAGTTAGGGCCCTTTCACACAGGCTTTCCGATCCGGTCCACCTGTCCACCAGTTTTTTTAGGCAGACCTGATTAGACACTCCATTCACCTTTATGGAGCGGCAGATGTCAACGGTGACATGTCCACTGACATCTACCGATGTCCGATCCGATCCTGTTTGTGAAATCCAGACTGATGGTGACCCTATTTTCCATTCGTCTGGGGGATCGGATCAGATAGGATCGGATGAAAACAGACAGGCGGTCCCTTTTCATCGGATCTCCCTATAGAGGAGAGCGAGGCTCTGACAGGTCTGTCTCAGCACAATGAGCGGAGCAAAGCGGATTCCGCTGGGCGGATCGCTCGTGTGAA
The DNA here is from genome assembly GCF_042186555.1 of Aquarana catesbeiana. Lineage (NCBI taxonomy): Eukaryota > Metazoa > Chordata > Amphibia > Anura > Ranidae > Aquarana > Aquarana catesbeiana. Next base: position 241,182,393 of record NC_133330.1, on the reverse strand, counting down.
AGAGCCCTTGGGCCGTCAGTACATCAAGTGTGATTAGGAATGATCAGTTTGCAATGATTGACACCATAGCTTGTAGACTCTATAACTTTCACACAGACTAAATAATATCCACTAATTTGGGTTATTTTTACCAAAGATATGTAGCAGTATACATTTTGGCCCAAATTTATGAACAAAAATTACTTATTGGAAAAGAACCAGATGGTGAACGTTGCGCTCAAAAACAATATGTAAAAAAGAAAAAATTGAAATAAATAAAAAAAATAATAAAGCTGCCAGCACCTAAAAGCTCTATAAACAAACTCCAATCTGTAAAAAAACATAAAGTGAGTGCAGCGCTAATAATACTGTAAATAAACAGAAAAAATTAAAAATGTGTCAAATATTCAGAAGTGGTGAAAACCTGAGTAAGTGAAAAAGGAAAACTAAAGCAGGGTTGCAATGTAAATATAAGATATTACATAAATAATGAGCCTAATTGGACAATGTATGATCTATAAATGGCAAATGACATATACAAATACCAAATATAGTAATAAATGGTCCAAAAAGTGTAAAGGTAAAATCCACAAACATAATTCAAATGAATGAAAACAGGTATCCGTGAAACATTACATAAGCTTGACAGTGAAATAATACAATCAGAAAGTGATATAGGAATGTGTAAATTGAAGTTTAACCAAAGTCCCAATATTAATAGACAATGATTCATCCATGTGGGTATGAAGATAAATTGTAGTCATGAAGTTGTGAAGAAGACCCTTCCTCCAAGTAGACTTGTACACCTGAAGTGAGTATGTAGTCTCCTTACCCCACAAGATGACCACAACAGCGGTCTCACCAAGCACAGGGAACTCCAACTCCTGGGTCTTTAACACTCGAAAAGATAAACAAAAATTGCGCCCATAGTGTAGTATTTAAAAGAATATTTATTAGACTCAAGAAAATTGCACTTTCGACATGGAGCTGATAAACGTGCGGTGTGTCAATATATAATATGACACATGACACACCGCATATTTATCAGCTCCATGTCGTAAGTGCAATTTTCTTGAGTCTAATAAATATTCTTTTATTCTTTTCAAAACAGTTTTTCTCCATCTCTGCCTTCCTCTGATTTTTTTATAGGACCTTCTTGTGATCCCTATTAAATAAAAAAATATTAATTTGAAAAATACTTGGCTATGTGTTTTACTTAAAATGACAGTTTGGGAGTAGGCAGGTACATTTAAAAAATACAATGTAAAATTAACAAGGGACACCAACATAGTTGTATCTTTTTGATCTGAAAAACTATGGGATAATGGTGTTGTGGTAACTTGACCCCCCCAAAAAAAATTCTTCTTGATATCACTAAAAAAAAAAAAGCCTTTTTAAATACGTTTGGCATTACTCTGTCAGTATCACCAGCAAAGCAACTTCAGTTGTATCCCATTATAAACAAGAGAATGTGCGCTGTATTTCTAGATTGCATAATTTGCCGCATCACGAATGTGAATTCTCCATTACGAATGCTAGTTTTACAAGACCGACCGCTTCTGGCTTGTCCTTGCTTCCGAGGATGCATGTTTGTACTTTAGACTTTTGTCCGACTGACACACGCTCGGAAAATACGACAGCAGACATTTGTCCGCGGAAAACTTTAAAACCTGCCATCCAACATTTGTCCGTGGAAAATCCGACAACAATTGTCCAATGGAGCGTAAAAAATGGCTGCATTTTCTGCCAACGACCTTTCATCACACATTTCCTGTCAGAAAATCCGATCGTGTGTACTCGGCTTTACATTGGAAGTTGCAGTTCAGGGTGTCCAAGTCGAGGTGTCCTCTCATACACCGAAAGACAATGTAGTCATAAGGAAAAAAAAACAGCTGGCAGCTCCATACCGTCAAAAATATATATATTTATTGTAAAGCCTTCACACTGAGTACAGTACTGCCGCTGACTGTGCTCACTGTGAAGGCTTTACAATAAATATATATTTTTTGACGGTATAGAGCTGCCAGCGGCTTCAAAAAGGGTGGGCTCATCCAGTTGTGTTACATTAGCAAATTAATATTCGTTTATGTCTTCCTGTTCCTCCTCCCGGCGATATAGAAAGCGGGTCCTGAGTCCTGATTGTCCGGGGATACTAGGACCCAATTGGCCACGAGTCCTAACTCCTGATCGTCCAGGAGGAGAAGCGACCGCCGGGACTCGGGAGGACATACAGAGGGGGAAGCCGCAACCTGGATGGGGTAACTGCAGGGGCTGGCGGGGGGCCCTGGCGGGTGACGGGCGAACAATCGAGCAATGGGAGGGAAGGCAAAAATCGAGCGAGCACCGGGGGGGTGGGTTATGGGGTTGGCCGCCCCCCTAAGAAAATTGAGCACCAGCCGCCACTGTAATGAATACACAGGTCATCAAAAATATACATTCCTCTCTGAAGTCATGCAGGCTTACCCTCACTTATGTCAGAACTCGATAAACAATGTGCCCTACCTAAATTATTATTTTCAGAGTCATATCTTGCATTTGGGAATTGTAGTATTATTAAAACAGAGTTATCCCAAATAAGATCAACTGTGTACAAATCACAGCTAAAGAGAATTATCTTATTTTTGACACAAGACTTTTCAAATAACTAGATCATTTTGCATACACAGTTCCAGCAGTGGTAAAAATATTTAGTTACTTGGAGCAAGCTCTGATATCTATACAGTGAAGAAGTTCATAGGAAAAAGTTATGTAGCTTTGCAGTTTCTGTGTCTTCTTTCAAAGCTTGAACTGTCAAAAAGCCCCTTGTTCAAAGCCTGGCAAGGGTAATAGAAGCCTAATGGAGCTACAGGTTATCTAAAAGGATGGTCAGTGGTGAAACACAGCTGACATACAATTCTAGAACTGTGACATTTTCTCAGTTTGGATAGCAGTAGTGAATGTGCCTTTCTCATATTCCATATTCCATGCCGATCTCTGAGTTATCCTGCAGAGCTGGAATCTTATAAGCTTGTGAGTCTTCCAGCATCATGTACACTTGCCAATATCTTAATGCCATTTGCAGTTACACTTTACTGCTTGGCAGCCTTATCTTAAAGGATCTTTAACTGATGAAGTGAAGGTCAAAAAATAATTCTGGAATAATCTTGACTGAAGAATATGGAGAACAGTTTTAGGAATAAACTCCTAAATGCAACCACACCTTTTCTTGAGGTGTATAGAGTGGGAAAGAAATGTCTTTGCTACTTTTAGGGAGATTTTACCTTGCTTCCTGTCCCTGTCACACACATAAGGCTTAAAGACTAGGACACCAATTTATACAGCTACTCAGACCCTTCTCACAACCTTAAACAGAAATTTTCAGCATAAAAAAAGTATGATCTCTTATTCTCTAGTAGTATCCTAGGATCTAGGAATGGAAAAGGATGGAATCTAGGATGGAAAAGGACCTGCGGGTCCTAGCAGATGATAGGCTCAGCAATGGCATGCAATGCCAAGCTGCTGCTAACAAAGCAAACAGAATATTGGAATGCATTAAAAAGGGGATCAACTCCAGAGATAAAACGATAATTCTCCCGCTCTACAAGACTCTGGTCAGGCCGCACCTAGAGTATGCTGTCCAGTTCTGGGCACCAGTCCTCAGGAAGGAGGTACTGGAAATGGAGCGAGTACAAAGAAGGGCAACAAAGCTAATAAAGGGTCTGGAGGTTATCAGTTATGAGGAAAGGTTGCGAGCACTGAACTTATTCTCTCTGGAGAAGAAACGCTTGAGAGGGGATATGATTTCAATATACAAATACCGTACTGGTGACCCTACAATAGAAATAAAACTTTTTTGCAGAAGAGAGTTTAACAAGACTTGTGGCCACTCATTAAAATTAGAAGAAAAGAGGTTTAACCTTAAACTTCCTAGAGGGTTCTTTACTGTAAGAGCGGCAAGGATGTGAAATTCCCTTCCACAGGCGGTGGTTACAGCTGGGAGCATCGATAGCTTCAAGAAACTATTAGATAAGCACCTGAATGACCGCAACATACAGGAATATACAATGTAATACTGACACATAATCACACATAGGTTGGACTTGATGGACTTCTGTCTTTTTTCAACCTCGCCTACTATGTAATTATGTAACTATTCATAAATCTATTGCTTATATCCAGTAACTTATAATTATAGTAAATTTTTAGCAACATTTTTTCTTTCATTTTGAATAGGGAAGCCACAATCCATCTGTTTCTCATATAAGAGATTTCCCCTCACTTCCTGTCCTGTAGAATCCAAGGAAGTGCAAGGAAATCTTTTCATCATGAGGGAAATCCTCGCTTAGGGCTCTTTCACACGGTGCCCCCCTACTCCATTCAGCTGGGAATTTGTGAGCAGATACAAATAAAGCCTAATGGGATTGATTTCAGTTTTTTTTATATCTATGCTCATTCAGTTTGTGTCTGCATTTACACAACGGACAGAGACAGACCTGTGAAGGCTCTGTGGGTGGCTGGATGTAAATGGACTTGTGTCCGTTAACATCAGGCTACCTCCAACCCTCATATGTTGGTTCAGGAAAACGGAAAGAGGATGCAGTTCTTTTCCATTTTCCCCATACAATATCCGTCTTTTATTCTTTGCCTTTCTTCTATATTGCTGTGCTACCAGTTTTTAGAAATGATCATACGGAATTTGCCAGCTATTGCCCTATATCCTAATTAAAGCTTGCCAGCCATTACAATCCATTATCTATAAAAACCAAGTCACTTTTATAATCATAAAAATAAACACCAGAAAAACAACCAAATTAAGAGGTACCTCCTTGGATATCCCTGTCACATATTCCAGGGGGCTGCAGGAGTGCTTGCATCATTGGGGGGTTGGCTGTGAGAAACCAGAAGAAACAGCTGGCTCCCAATGACATGGAAAGGGAGGGTGGTGGCATTGGTACTGCCAAAACAGGGAGGGGACGGCTGGGTTGAAATTTATTTTTTAAAATAGCACTTTACTCTGAAAATTGACTAAGGGGCCGTGGTAATTACCCTTAGTAATAATATTAGCCAGTGTTTTTTTTTTTTTTGGGGGGGGGGGTTCTGTTGTTTTGTTTTTTTACTTTTTTCCAGGGCGCACTGCCCCCCATCACTATTCTTTATAATGATCATTGAAAAAGGCCATAAAGTTCTTTAACCGCATAAGTTGATCATTTTTATGGCACCATTGCAATATGTAGGAATTTTTGGCTCTTTTCTTGTAGATAGTCCAATCCTTTTATTTCAAACTATCAGGAACTATAAAAATGATCCATGCACCGCTGTCACAATATCCAGATTTTTTATTTTTTTGCATATCCAACTTTTTGCACATCAAATTTAAAAGCCTCCTAGCAATAGGTTCCTATCTACAGAACAGAAACATTAATTGGTCTCTGATAATGTATTAAGTTAAAATGCAGTTCTAGGAATTAAATAAACCTACCCTTGCGGTGAACCCGCCCCAACCTGCAAGGGTTAAATGCTTAATAACTTTAGGGGATGAGGAATAAGGTACTTGATTAAGGGGATGAGGAATAATTGTACTTGATCACATTACCATTCCATTGCAGTTTAGAACGTTTTATAGAGGGGGCTTTGGGGGACTGGTTGCACAGGTAGAGGAAGCCTGCCAGAGTGAGGAGTAAGTGAAGTATTACACCTTATTCCCCATCCCTTATGCCGCGTACACACGGTCGGACTTTTCGTCTACAAAAGTCCGACAGTCTGTCCGACAGACTTCCGGCGGACTTTCGGCGGACTTGCAGCAGACTTTCTAACGAACGGACTTGCCTACACACGACCACACAAAAGTCCGACGGATTCGTACGTGATGACGTACACCGGACTAAAATAAGGAAGTTCATAGCCAGTAGCCAATAGCTGCCCTAGCATGGGTTTTTGTCCGTCGGACTAGCACACAGACGAGCGGATTTCGGGGTCCGTCGTAGTTACGACGTAAAGATTTGAAGCATGTTTCAAATCTAAAGTCCGTCGGATTTGAGGCTGAAAAAGTCTGCTGAAAGTCCGGAGAAGCCCACACACGATCGGATTACCAGCCAGCTTTAGTCCGTCGGCGTCCGTTGGACTTTTGTAGACGAAAAGTCCGACCGTGTGTACGCGGCATTACAGTTTAATGAGCATTTAACCACTGCAGTTAAAGCAGGTTTTCTTTTTTTTATTTCTCAGAATTGGACTTTAACTCAGCCTATTGTCACGCTTGCAAATTTACTCAAAGAACTAAACATTTATTGTTACGTTTTTGATTATAAAGTGAAAATTTCTCTAACACTATATACTGAATAAATATACTTGATTTTAGCTACAAACAGCAAAGCAGAAATTAAATATATTTTTACCGACCTTTTTACTTTAATTCCAAACATTTTGCTCCACTCTATTAAAGGATTGGTCCTTTAGCAAAGGAAACAATTTTACCTATTCTCCATAGGTTGTATATCAGAAATTAAAAGAGAAGTAAAGGAATTTTTTTCCCCTATTAATACTTACTTAGGTGGATGCCGCATGGGTCCGATACTGCATCTGTCCTGCACTTCTACACTGAGAACCGAGCGATCAAACATCGGCGATAACTCGGTTTTCACAGCTCCGTGAGCAGAGAGCTGCTCACGGAGCAGCTCTCTGCTCTGCTTCCTCCTCGCTCATATGAGCGCTGAGCTGTGGAGGGGAGGAGCTGCTGTCACAGGCTCTCAGCGGCTCACTGAGAAGCTGAGCTGGGTGTCAGTCCAGGCACCTAGTGGATCCAGACTCTGTGGTCATGATGATGCAGTGCCTGGACTGACATTGGTGACATCAGCAGAGAGCGGACTTTAGTCTGCTGAAAACGGGTCACAGGAGTGCAAAACGAATTGCACTCCTGTGAAACAAGCTTTGGCTGGACTTTTCCTTTAAGATGTTGAAACTCTTACATTTATTGGAAACATTGCATATAAAGGTATGCTTCAGTACCCCCATGCCATCTACGCAGAGCCGATCTGCCCTATACGCTCACTATGCAAGCTGCATAGGGCCCCGCCCCTGTGGGGGGCCCCCAAGGGCGGATCGGCTCTGCTTAGGGCCGGACTGGCCTACCGGGATACCAGGACATTTCCCAGTAGGCTGCCTGCCCTGGGGCCGCTTTGAGCTATGCTGTGGCTGCAGCGTAGCTCAAAGCAGAGTCCCGCTTGTGTCATGGAGCTCAGTGTGAAGTCGCGCTGTGACAAAGGTCCCGCCCTCCTCCTAGACCAGCTCGTGTGATAGATGCAGTGTTCTGTTTATCACGAGCTGGTCTAGGAGGAGAGCGGGACTTTCGTCACAGCGCGACTGAACCTTTCACACTGAGCTCCATGACACAGCGTGAGATGCGCGCTGTGCCTGTACGTAATCCACTGGCACTAATTGGTGAGGCGGCAATGATGGGCACAGTAAGGCTATATTGATTGGCACAGTGAGGTGGAAATGATTGGCACGGTAAGGCGGCAATGATGCGCACAGTAAGGCTACATTGATTGGCACGGTAAGGTGGCACTGATTGGCACAGTGAGGCGGCAATGATGGGCACATTGAGGCTACATTGATTGGCACGGTGAGGTGGCAATGAGGGGCACAGTAAGGCTGTAATTATGGGCATGGTGAGGCGGCAATGATTGGCACGGTGAGGTGGCAATGATGGGCAAAGTAAGGCTGCAATGATGGGCACGGTGAGGCTACATTGACTGGCACGGTGAGGCGGCAATGATTGGCACGGTGAGGCGGCAATGATGGGCAGAGTAAGGCTGTAATGATGGGCATGGTGAGGCGGCAATGATTGGCATAGTAAGGCTGCAATGATGGGCATGGTGAGGCGACAATGATGGGCATAATAAGGCTGCAATGATGGGCACGGTGTTGCGGCAATGATGGGCATGTTGATGCTACATTTATTGGCACAGTGAGGCGGCAATGATTGGCACGGTAAGGTGGCAATGATGGGCAAAGTAAGGCTGCAATGATGGGCACGGTGAGGCTACATTGATTGGCACGGTGAGGCGGCAATGATCAGAAAACTGATTTAAGGGGGGCTTTCTGGGGACCCTGATGCATGGGGAGACTCTCTGGGGACCCTGATGTAAGTAGCGAGGCTTTCTGGGGACCCTGATGTAAGAAGGGGCTCTCTGAGGACACTGTTGTAAGGGGGGCTCTCTGGGGACCCTGATGTAAGAAGGGGCTTTCTGGGGACCCTGATGTAAGGGGAGGCTCTCTGGGGACCCTGATGTAGGGGGAGACTCTCTGGGGACCCTGATGTAAGTAGGGAGGCTCTCTGGGGACCCTGATGTAAGGAGGGGCTCTCTGAAGACACTGATGTAAGGGGGGCTCTCTGGGGACCCTGATGTAAGGAGGGGCTTTCTGGGGACTCTGATGTAAGGGGAGGCTCTCTGGGGACCCTAATGTAGGAGGAGGCTCTTTGGGGACCCTAATGTAGTGGGAGGCTCTCTGGGGACCCTGATGTAGGGGGAGACTCTCTGAGGACACTGATGTAAGGGGGGCTTTCTGGGGACCCTGATGTAGGGGGAGACTCTCTGGGGACCCTGATGTAAGTAGGGAGGCTCTCTGGGGACCCTGATGTTAGGAGGGGCTCTCTGAGGACACTGATTTAAGGGGGGCTCTCTGGGGACCCTGATGTAAGGAGGGGCTCTCTGAGGACACTGATGTAAGGGGGGCTCTCTGGGGACCCTGATGTAAGGAGGGGCTTTCTGGGGACCCTGATGTAGGGGGAGACTCTCTGGGGACCCTGATGTAAGTAGGGAGGCTCTCTGGGGACCTTGATGTTAGGAGGGGCTCTCTGAGGACACTGATTTAAGGGGGGCTCTCTGGGGACCCTGATGTAAGGGGAGGCTCTCTGGGGACCCTAATGTAGAGGGAGACTCTCTGGAGACCCTGATGTAGGGGGAGACTCTCTGAGGACACTTATTTAAGGGGGTCTCTCTGGGGACCCTGATGTAAGGGGAGGCTCTCTGAGGACCCTGATGTAAGAAGGGGCTATCTGGGATCCTGATGTAAGGAGGGGCTCTCTGGGGCCCTGATGTAAGTGGGGGATCTCTGGGGACCCTGATGTAAGTGGGGGATCCGCACTCAGATATGTAACGATATATACACACACACGTATATTATATACATGTCTGTTCTATATTGTTGTACTTATTCTTTGACTGTTTTGTTTAAAGGAGGGAGGATTGTATTGGGAGCACTGAAGTGTCAGGTGTGACTGTGTGGTAATGGCAAATGGTTTACAAAGCTCATGGCATCATGGGTCAGGTAGAGGGCACCTTAGAATTTTGCTTAGGGCCCCAGGGAGGTTAGGATCGGCACTGCATCTACGTCTCTTGATTGCAAAGCCTTGCTGCAAAACACTTTCTCTGTGTGCAGATTCTTTCAAAGATGTAGAAAGCAAGATGGGAGTTAAGTGACACAATGGGGTTTATTTACTAAAACTGGAGAGAGCTAAATCTGGTGCAGCTCTGCATGCCAACCAATCAGCTTACAAGTTTTATTGTCAAAGCTTAATTGAACGAGCTGAAGTTAGAAGCTGATTGGCTATCATACCCAGCTGCACCAGATTTTGTACGCTTCAATTTTAGTAAATTAAGCCCAATGAGTTGCATGGTGTTGCTGATAAATGTCTGGAAGTTTTGTTTGTTGTTTGCTGGACAACCATTACACAGAAAGAACTCAAACATGCTGCTATGCATTTATCAAGGTATGCATGGTATAAGGCTGTATAAGGCTGTTTAGTATTTATAGAATAATTCAAGGGTGAACTTCCAATTTTATTTAAACCTGTCACATTCCTTATGAAAAGGCAGGGTTATTAGCTTTCAATACAAGTCCACTGACCTAGAAACAGAACAAGTATGGTGCTTGCTGAGATGCTGATGCCAACAACTGAGCTGTTGTAGATAAATTTAGTTCCTAAATACTACACAATATTTTCTTACAAAGTGTTTTGCCACATGAGATACCCACAAGCTGCCATATCTGCAGTTAGTTGTATTGGTTTATATTTCAGAACACTTATTTAGGTGTTGGCTACAAAGGGCCAGTTGGGTAACTCAATCAACTTTTAAAATAAACCATAGATCTGCTAGTTCACTTCATATTTCAAAGCAGTGGGCCCCCTTCTGGTCAGTGAGAGAACGGGCCAGTAGGTAAGCTTGTAAGATCGTGGAAATGGAAATATTGGCATTATTCATCATCATGATATAGGTGATCTTATTGGATTTCACAATGTGTTTATTTGAGAGGTTAGTGAGGATAGGCCAACCCCAAACAAAGAAGGCCAAACAAGGCCTTTTGCTCCATGAACTTCCATTTCATAGCTTGCTGTGTTCCCTGTATCATTTATGCTAACCTACAGGTCTATTCTCATAGTAAACTTCTTAACTAGCTTACGAACTGGAGTGATTTGCTTGGCAGAGCTAATTGATTTGTAGAAAACAAACATATGCCATGGAGCAGCACTGTATACTGTAAATCCGGGTTATGGCCCTTTCTCCTAGTGAAGCTTAAATTCTTGGGAATAGGCCTGTAGCCAAGCAGATATTTTACTAGCAAATCCATGCAATGCCTCATCATAATATTGTAAATGCCCTTATTAGGGGTTTACAAAATCATTACTCTTGTTATCTCTGCAGTAAATACAAATAAGGTCACCTGACTTTGGTTTTCCAGTGCAACCATTGGGTAGTGTGCCACATTTCCGAATATACTATACGCTAATTCATTGGCTCTATTTTCTTACTGACCATAGGAGGATTTTTACACACTCTACTATGAGGGAGATGCAGATACAGGGTCTGGCTTATCCCCTTACAAGTTTATGGAGATGATCAATTCTCTCAGAAGAGCAAATAAATGGTCTGGCGCTAACATCCATTTGCTGCAGATTGGTCTAATTTCCTGTAAACCAATTTGCACAACTAACCGCAACGTCATCCTTTATTATTATTTTTTTAATTCTAAAATTTAGAAATCAGAAAAAAATAACTTTCTTCATGTAAGGGAAACTGAAGTTTGTCCCTCAGGCTAAAAGTGTACATCATTCCATTATAAAATAAACATAGTCACTGCTTGGAGAATTGGTTTTCATTTAACCCTATTTATACAAGGTATAATGAAAAAACTTGATTTATATCTGTACTCTGCAGGGTTTTCTTTCATTGTTTGTTTCATGCTTGGCTTTGATACAAGTTGGATGACATGGCGGAACAATGGCTCACTGACAGCATGATGTCATTCCCTCACAGAACACACATGGAAACATGTAAGCAGCAAAAAACACCAGGGATTCTGCTGGGGGTACTCATTACACAGTAAATAACTTAATGAGACTGAGTACAATGATTAATTAAAGTATAACAGCACAGTCAAATCAACATATAGGGAAATTAAATACATGTGTTGTTTTGTATATAAAAGTAGATTAAAATGCATAAATATTTTACAGTTCAAAATATGCTATTTCACAAATCTATAAAGAAAAAAGTCTTTTGAAAGTCTCTGAATCAGAGTAAACATATTGCTAGAACGACATCTTAAGAAAATTTAATTTCCTAAAATGAATCTATTGTAAATACAGTTGTATCATAATATAATAATATAATAATCAGATAAAACAATATATCATATATGAAACTGTATCATAATTAGGTTGGCGGCAGTCAGATTTTAAATCCAATCAACAAAATGTTTTACTTATTGCTAATGCCTACCTGAACACTCCATTCAAGTTTTACCCAACATTGTTGACCGTGAAACTTCTTATGCTTTTGTTGATGTGCTAGATCAAAATTTGTGCTAGCTTTGAAGAAGATCCCCACTGGGCACTGATCCTTCTTTGAAAATAAAATAAGCATTTTACACTTCAATAAAACAAAGGGGCAGATGAAGTGTGATGATTTCACAAAGGCCAGCAAAAGTTATATGCAGGGCCACACCTACCCAACTGAAAAAAAATAACACTTCAAAAACAAGCGCAAACAAGTATTTTTCAAAGTAATTTTTTTTTTCGGTGCTATGCTAATGAAACCTGAAAACTATTTTACATAGAAAGTGACATGGTCACTATCGCTATTTTAAAAATTTAAAAAGAGGCCTCTGTTTAACAAAAATAATGATTATTTACATGTTCATTAACTGCATCACATATTTTTGGTGTTTTATAGATAAACTTGCTGATAAATCTTCAGCATCTGACACACTTCCAAGTCTGCCAAATACCTGTTTTCCCTCTGTGCTCTGAAGTTCCTTCTGCCAGCCCTACATCTCTACTGTGTCCTGTAGGGATGTGGGGGCCAATGGAGGAACCACTGAACACAGCTAGGGACATGGCACACGTCATTCCTTGAAGCATTGGCTCTCAAAAAATTCTTCAGCACATTTACTATTTCAATACAGTAAAAATTAGTAGTCTGGGCTGCAGGACAGGTATTCATTCTTTTCTTTACAGGGAGTCCTTTTTTTAATAGAGACCGAGTTTCCTAATAGAGGTATAGCCAACGTTGTTTTTTTTTTTGGATAGAGTGAGGAAGGATGTGCTCGTGTTTAAAAGATTTGTTCTTATTTCCTATTATTGACTATTGACACCTGGGACACCTGGCAACAGGGACCTAAACAGCAAAACAAACACATTTTTTAAGGAGAGTGGGGGAAGAGTCATGTTTTTATTGCTGTCTGTGTCTCTATGTGGACATCACATTTAATTGTCGGTCTCTGCAACCATTGCTATATCTGGAGCAAAATATATTGGCCAGTACACAATGAATCAATTAAATGACACTGCATAGCATTCATACAGGTCTGAATGTAGGCTGGAAGGACAGTTCCTTCCAAAGTGATTACATCAATGCAGATGGGAGGGGCATCATAAGTAGGTGCCATTATTTTTTTAAATATAGTGATTAGTTAATTATTAATTTGTCACCAATGGTATTGAGCCCCACAAAAAAGAGACATTAATCTGTGATCTCGTATCTTTGAGATGCTTAAAGAACACATGTCTGTACTAAAAGTTAGTAAGCACGATGCAACACTTCCTTCATAACAAAGACCTGTATGACATGTGGAGATGCTTTCATTCTTCCAAAAGGGACTTCACCTGCTTCTCTACTGCATATAACTCATACTCACGAATAGACTACTTCTTGGTTGACAAGTGGCTCTTGCAGCATATTTCCGATTATAACATTGACCCTATCACATGGTCAGACGATGCTCCAATCTGCCTTACAGTGAACTTTACCAGACCACACATGACTGCGAAACTGTGGAGAGCCAACACTTACGTTTTGAAATCATCCCTTTATGCGAACATGCTGCAACAACAACTAGATGACTTCTTTATGCATAATGCTGGTTCGGTGGATAACCCAGCCACCTTATGGGTTGCCCACAAAGCGTTCATGGGGAGGGGAGCACTGATAAAAATGGGGTCAATACAGAAAAGGAGGAAGATGCTGCGAATTGACGAGATCCTCTCACAAATAGAATCCACTGAATCACTTAATAACATTAGTAAACAGGTTCCAAGGCTAATGTGCAGGCATTTCTCAGTGTCCGTTCACTGACAAGGATCTCAGAACACATGCTAAACCCCCTTATATTCCTCCTGCATGCTGTAAAGTAGCTTCAGAGTTCTCAAAGTGAGTTACTACCTGGATACTCTTGGAGTGGCACAGCAGCAAGACTCTATCTTCAGAGCAAATACAATTGACAACTGTTACAAACTTACAGCCAAGGTCAATAACAAAGAAATGTGTGACAATGATGCAGGATCACTGAGAAAACAGAGCGTGCGCAGTCTTAAAAGTGGAGCCAGATGGGAAAGGGGATACAGTAAAGGAATGGCACAGTCATAGGCGTGCACAGGGGGTGTGCTGGGCGTGCTTGGGCACACCCTAATCACCCTGTGCGCAATACCATTATCACTCTCTGTCCTGGCAGGGAGATTGGAAATATCTCCTTCTAACCAGTTCTGCCATTCATTGAGTGTCACCATAATTCTCTTTCACTGCACTGGCTCTGCCATTAGAGTGTGTGTGTGGGTATATATATATATATATATATATATATATATATATATATATATATATACAAACATACACACACATGTACATACATACACACTCACACGCTCGCATGTGTGTTTGAGCTTTGGGGTGCACACCCTAATGCAATAGGCTGCGCACACCTAAGGGTACAGTTTAAATAGCAGTACACAGCCTAGAACACATTTCTCCATAATTATATGCCTATGGGATTGAAGTTACATACACAGTACTTACAAGTATGGGGAGAATGCTTCCTCTTGCGTGAAAGCAGAGGTGCTTGGGGACTTCCTGCTCAGGCACCCATTGCTGTCACATGGGGGTACAGAGGAAGTCATGTGTAAGCTCCAATCTTTGCCTAACCTTCCTAATGCTAACAACACAAGTTATACAGACCATTTTGTTTTTTGTTATGAAAATTCATATTGTGTTACAAGTGTCTTTGGATTTGTGCAACCTATCTAGACCACCAATAAAGATAAATAGGATAACTTATTTGCAATAGTATTAGTTATTCTAAAAATGTTGTACATTGAAGTGCACCAGTACCTAAACTATAAAAATTTTAATGTTTACATATTGTTAACAAGCAGTAAAAAGCGCTTTAAAAAAAGATATCATTGATTTATCTAGCTGCATGTACTGTAAAGTAGTTTACCCTCAAAGATCACAACAAAGATTGCAAAGTCATGTTTCAGTCTGGTTTCTAGCAGCTTACACGGATTTGGTGTTTGTTTATATTTGAGGGCTGCCAAGTTCCTACTACCATAGAAAATAGAAAAGGGAGATGATCTGTGATTGAGGATGAATTTCTCCCTAAGGCCTACAGCTTCAAAGGTAAATGATGAAGACGAATAATAGAGAAAGGGCTTTTAAGTGCAGAATTTCAGCAACACCGACACAGTTTAAAAACACTTACAATATGTAGGTGTAAACAGGCTCATCTGGTAATCTCATTCCTGACAGGGCTCCTGTTCCTGTGGCAGCTCCCTGTGCCAACCAGCAGCTGGGGATGAGATGTGACACGCCAACAAGGAAAGCCTTGTTCCCCTGGGGCTACGGCGAAATACATGCCATGCTCATGGAACGCATGCTCCAGGAGTGATGTCATGATGGGCGTGGTGACGCATTTGGAGCATGCGCACAACGCTCCTTCTTCAGACCAGAAGCCCATAACTAGGATCCAAGAGTAAATAGGTAAAGGAGGGGGCAGAGAAAGTTGTGCCAGCATTCTCTGTCCCCTCCCTCCTACGCTGGCATACCCTTTTCCACCCCTTCCTTTGCCTATTTACTCTTGGCTCTTCGTTATTGGTTTCTGGTCTAAAGAAGGAGCGTTGTGCGCATGCTCTGAAATGCATCACCACCCTGTCACTTCTATGGTATTTGTTCCACCCCGGTCCCGAAGGCTTTCCTTGTTTGTGTGTCACATCTCACCCCCAGCTGCTGGTCGGCACAGGGAACTGGAGCCACAGGGACAGGAGGCCTGCCAGGAATGTGATTACCAGAGGTGCCGGTTTATACTCGCATCTTGTAAGTATTTTTAAACTGTGCCGATCATTACCCGGTCCCCAACTGGCTCACGCCGACATACAGCGGCAGAATGGCACCGCTGTGCGAATCGCCGTACCTGTACGGCGCTTGCGCCCGCTAGCCAGGGGCGCACCCACGTGCCCCTGCCGTGCCCGCAACGATCAGATTTGTTACAGAACCGATCAATCTTCAGGTCCAGGCCAATGATTTTTGGCCTGGACCTGCTGATTGGTTCTGACAAATGAAATGCTTCCCCTGCCTGTAAGTGTAAACACAGGCAGGGGCAGCGATGTCATCTCCCCTCGTGAAACTCTTTCGTTCCAGAGAGAGAGGAGAAAGAATATCTGACAGTAAGTTGCATCAACACTACACTAACACCAGTACACGCCCTGTCACAGTGTAACCCATTGCAGTTGTCAGATTTTTCACTGATCACTGTACTGGTGTCATCAGCATTAGGGCAGTTAGTATTAGGCCCAGGTAGCCTTAGGCTACCCCCCTAACCCCCCTAATAAAGTTTTAACACCTTGATCACTTCCTGTCACCAGTGATCACCGAATTAGTGTCACGGGTGATGCTGGCTAGTTAGTTATTTTTTTTATAGAGCCAGGGTACCCGCCATATATTACCTAATAAAGGTTTAACCCCCTGATCACCCAGCGGGTGACATCAGTTAGGTTTTAGCATCAGTTAGGGTCTGCATCGCCCCAGGCAGCGTCAGATTAATGCCAGTAGCGCTAACACCCACACACGTACCATATACCTCCCTTAGTAGTATAGTGTCTGAACGGACAATATCTTTGATCTGATCAGATCTATACTAGCGACCCCAGTAGTTTAGGGTTCCCAAAAATGCAGTGGTAACGGGATCAGCCCAGATACCTGCTAGCATCTGTGTTTAGCCCCTCCGCCCAGCCCAGCCCACCCAAGTGCAGTATCGATCGATCACTGTCACCTACAAAACACTAAACACATAACTGCAGCGTCAGGCCTGATCCCTGCGAATGCTAACAGTTTTATTGGTAGCTTTTGAAGCAGTCACTGACAATCAGGTGCTCTTTTTTCCTGTGAGTTTCACTGGTTGTACCAGTAAATTTAGAGGCCACAATGTCCAATCGAAGGTAAACTAGTGAAGAGGCCTACACGTTTCTGAGCATGACAGGTGAGAGTGAAGAGGAAGTCACCCATCTGTCAGATTCAGGCTCAGAATACGATCCCGTAGACAGCAGTGGCACCCTGACAGTTAGCTCTGATGACGGACTAGTGGTCCCTGCTAAGGTCAGGCGTACCCGACACCGTTCTTCTGCTGTTGTTGAGATGCAAGAACCGCAGGGCTCTCGTATGGAGCAGAGAGCCAATACTAGTGCCGCTCATGCTTCTGGTGAACTGGCAAACATCAGTGGCCTAGTACATCCTGGTCGTACATCCAGCACTGCAGTAACACTTGGTGATGTGGCGAGTCCTATAAGTGCAGTTCAAGCTGGTGAGGTGGCTAGCACAAGTAGTTTCTCACAGCCACCAAGAAGACAAAGACAGGCCCGTCGAGCCCATAGTGCCCTTCCTGCTGCATTTGTCAATCCGAATTGGGAGCCCACCACTTCTGCAGCACCCATACTTCCCCATTCACTGGCCAATCCAGAATTTGGGTAGAAACAGTTGATTTTACATCACTTGATTTTTTAATGTTTTTACTTTGTTGCTTTAATGTTCATTATCAATCAATCATTTATTGTTTTTATTGACATTGTATCCTTTACTATTTCAAAGCCTACATATTTGATTTTTATCAATGTGAATTTATTATACGTCTCCAATCTGTATTGTATAGCATACACTTGCCATGTGCTCCATACTATACATTTTTGATTTTTATTCCACCTAGAACGCTTGGACGTGGACTGGTATGCAGCTTAGAATAATTAATCATCCATCACAGGTCATACCTTCCAACTAGCAACTCCTCCCCATGTACACATGTCGGCCTACCAACTTATAAAGACTGTGCTCTTGTTCTCCAGGCTCTGATGAAGAGGTTATCCTCGAAACGCGTCAACCTATTTTAAATACCTACCTTGACATGGGCATATCCCATTTTTAACTTTTTAGTGCATAATTTGTTACCTGTTTTTATGAAACGTAGTATTTGTATTATCTATATGCTTGTATTCCATTGTACATGAATAAACCAAACATCTTTTGATGTAAGTGGTTGATCACACGCCCTCCATCCACCTTCTTCTACACAGCCCACCACTTCTGCAGCACCTGTACTTCCCCCATTCACTGGCCAATCCGGAATTCAGGTGAAAACAGTTGATTTTACATCACTTGATTTTTATTCGCTGTTTTTCACGGAAGATCTTTATAGATCTTTTGTGGACCAAAGTGATTTGTATGCTGGTCAATTCATTGCTGTGAATCCCCTTGCCAAAGATTGGATACCTATTACGGTCTCTGAATTGAAGACCTTCCGGGGCCTATCCCTCCTCATGGGCATAACTAAAAATAGTGAGTTGCGGTCATATTGGTCCACTGACCCAATTCACCATATGCCCGTATTCTCTGCCTCCATGACCAGGACACGACATGAGCAGATCTTGCAGTTCATGCATTTTACTGACACTGAACTCTGTCGTCCTCGGGGTGACCCTGAATACGATCGACTCTGCAAAAATTGGCCCCTCGTAAACCACTTCAACCAACAGTTTGCAGCCTTGTTTACTCCCGATCAAGTTGTCTGCGTTGATGAGTCCCTGATTAAGTTTTCTGTCTGCTTATCATTCAATCAGTATCTTCCCAGCAAGATGTATAAGCTCTGTGACAGGGCAACAGGCTACACATATAGTTTTATGGTTTATAAGGGAAGAGATAGTTACGTAGAGCCAGAGAACTGCCCAGCCCATAGGGAGCGCTAGTAAGATTGTGTGGGACTCGGTCTCACCCTTTTTCAGAAAGGGGTACCACTTGTACGTGGACAATTATTACACAAACGTGCCAGTTTTTAGTCACTTGATCATGGAATTGGCGCATGTGGCACCGTGTGATCTAATCGCCGGGGCTTACCCCAGCGGCTTGTAGATTACCGTCTTAAGCTGGGGGAGAGAGTCTGCTCGAGAAATAATCGTTTACTCACAGTGAAGTGGAGGGATAATAAGAATGTTTTTGTTCTGTCCTCCCTTCATGCAGATACGACAATCCAAATTCCACCAGCTACTGGTGTTGTGGAGAAACCCTTCTGTGTCCACAAATACAACCTTAATATGGGAGGGGTGGACCTCAATGACCAGTTGATGGCGCCATATATAATTGCCTGTAAGGCCAGACACTGGTACAAAAAAGTGTCTGTATACTTATTACAATTGGCTCTGCTGAACGCTTATGTGCTATACAAGGCGCCAGGACGAACTGGATCCTTCCTTAAATTCCAGAAAGAGATCATCACAGCCCTTCTGTTTCCAGATGGTGCTGTGGTTCAACTTCCTAATGCAAATGCAGTGAACCAGCTGCATGAGAGGCATTTTCGGTATGTCCTTGCTGGTACCCCTACCCAAAGAGTACCCCAAAGAAGATGTCAAGTCTGTAGACAACATGGATATAGGTGTGACACCCGCTATTATTGTCCCTCCTGTCCTAACCAACCTGGTCTTTGCATCGGCGAATGTTTTGAACGCTACCACGCACTAGTGGAATATTAGTGTAGGGTACAGCACTGCACAGACTAGGACACACTTTCACAGGGTCTCCAAAGATGCCACTGCATTTTTAGAGACCCGAACCTGGAACCAAACTATTATAGGGCGTACACACGGTCGGACATTGTTCGGACATTCCGACAACAAAATCCTAGGATTTTTTCCGACGTATGTTGGCTCAAACTTGTTTTGTCTACACACGGTCGCACAAAGTTGTCGGAAAATCCGATCGTTCTAAACGCGGTGACGTAAAACACGTACATCGGGACTATAAACGGGGCAGTGGCCAATAGCTTTCATCTCTTTATTTATTCTGAGCATGCGTGGCACTTTGTCCGTCGGATTTGTGTACACACGATCGGAATTTCCGAACGGATTTTGTTGTCGGAAAATTTTATCTCCTGCTCTCCAACTTTGTGTGTCGGAAAATCCGATGGAAAATGTCCAATGGAGCCCACACACGGTCGGAATTTCCGACAACACGCTCCGATCGGACATTTTCCATCGGAAAATCCGACCGTGTGTACGGGGCATAACAGTTACAGTTACAAATAAGTGTAAAAAAAAAAAAGTTAAAAAAAATACAAAAAAATATCAAATAAAAAAGCCAAAAATAGTTGTTTTATTGTTCTTCTTTCTCTATTCTCTCTCTATTGTTCTGCTCTGTTTTATTGTATTTTATAACTGCAATGTTTTATTGTTACTATGTTTTATCCTGTTTACTTTTCGGATATGTAATTCTTTTATACTTTACTGTGCTTTATTGTTAACCATTATTTTCTTTTTAGGTACGCCATTCAGCGAGATATTCAATTTTGGACAAAAGACTTCCAGACAGGAATCATCCTATAAGGGCTATATTTTATAGCCCTTGACGTCATCACACCAGTCAGCTGGCTTAAGCCGCAGCTTTTTTTAAATATATTTTTTTCTTAAGGTGTTCTTGAATGTAAGCGTTTGCTACTTTTTAATAAATAAACCTTTTTTGAATATATTACACTATTCAGTTCTCTTCTTCTGTCCTCTATTGAACAAGACCATCTAGGACTATCCGAAAAACATAGGATGATACCTGTCTGGATGTCTTTTGTCCAAAATGTAATATCTCGCTGCAACCGAAGGAGTACTACCCCTGAATTGTATCACAGGAGGATCGTATTCCTGGCAGGCTTATGCACAGGCACTTTTGATCCTATAATTTGAGATCCTACGAATCTGGTAATATTGATATTATTTCCTGGCTTCAGAGTTATCTGAGTTTCAGAATATTGGAAGATAGCTATGTATATATATATATATATATATATATATATATATATATATATATATATATATATATATATATATATATATATATACATACATATACATATAGCTATATATATATAGCTATCTCTATATCTATATCTATATCTATATATATATACATACACAGTATCTCACAAAAGTGAGTATACCCCTCACATTTTTGTAAATATTTTATTATATCTTTTCATGTGACAACACTGAAGGAATGACTCTTTGCTACAATGTAAAGTAGTGAGTGTACAGCTTGTATAACAGTGTAAGTTTGCTGTCCCCTCAAAGTAGCTCAACACCCAGCCATTAATGTCTAAACCGCTGGCAACAAAAGTGAGTACACCCCTAAGTAAAAATGTCCAAACTGGGCCCAGTTAGCCATTTTCCCTCCCCGGTGTCATGTGACTTGTTAGTGTTACAAGGTCTCAGGTGTGAATGGGGAGCAGGTGTGTTAAATTTGGTGTTATCACTCTCACTCTCATATACTGGTCACTGGAAGTTTAACATGGCACCTCATGGCAAAGAACTCTCTGAGGATCTGAAAAAAAGAATTGTTGCTCTTCATAAAGATGGCCTAGGCTATAAGAAGATTGCCAAAACACTGAAACTGAGCTGCAACACAGTGGCCAAGACCATACAGTGGTTTAACAGGACAGATTCCACTCAGAACAGGCCTCGCCATGGTCGACCAAAGAAGTTGAGTGAATGTGCTCAGCGTCATAACCAGAGGTTGTCTTTGGGAAATAGACGTATGAGTGCTGCCAGCATTGCTGCAGAGGTTGAAGGGGTGGGGGGTCAGCTTGTCAGTGCTCAGACCATACGCCGCACACTGCATCAAATTGGTCTGCATGGCTGTCTTCCCAGAAGGAAGCCTCTTTTAACCAGTTGACATCCGCGCTATAGCCGAATGACGGCTACAGCGCGGACCTGAATTCCCGGGAGGCCGTCATATGATGGCCTCCCCTGTGCATGCGCCCTGTGAAAACAAAAGCTCTGTGATCGTTTTTTTTTTCTCCTCGCGCTGACAGTGCGAGGAGAAAAAAAAGCCGATCACGGCTCATCAGCAAGGAACATCGGTCCTGAAGAGGAGGAGGCAAAGTACCCCCTGCCAGTGCCACCTGCCATTGCCACCTGACAGTGCCCACAGTGCCCAACAGTGCCATCTATCAATGCCCATGAGTGCCACCTATCAATGCCTACAAGGGCCACCTATCAATGCCCACAAGTGCCACCTATCAATGCCCACCAGTGGTGCCAATCAGTGCCACCTAGCAGTGTTGCCTATCAGTGTACCAGATCAGTGCCCATTATTACCACCCATCAGTGCCCATGACTGCCACTTATCAGTGCCCATCAGTGCCATCTCATCAGCGTACATCAATGAAGGAGAAAAATTACCTTTTTTAAAATTTTATAACAAAATATAAAAAAAATTTTTTTTTTTTTAATTCGGTTTTTACATTTTTTTAACAAAAAGTAAAAACCGCAGAGGTGATCAAATACCACCAAAAGAAATCTCTATTTGTGGGGAAAAAATGATAAAAATTTCATTTGGGTACAGTGTTGTATGTCCGCGCAATTGTCATTCAAAATGCGTCAGCGCTGAAAGCTGAAAATTGGTCTGGATAGGAGGGGGGTTTAAGTGCCCAGTAATGCACAAGAAAGCCCGCAAACAGTTTGCTGAAGACAAGCAGAATAAGGACATGGATTACTGGAACCTCTTGTGGTCTGATGAGACCAAGATAAACTTATTTGGTTCAGATGGTGTCAAGCATGTGTGTCGGCAACCAGGTGAGAAGTACAAAGGCAAGTGTGTCTTGCCTACAGTCAAGCATGGTGGTGGGAGTGTCATGGTCAGAGGCTGCCTGAGGGAGCTACAGTTCATTGAGGGAACCATGAATGCCAACATGTACTGTGACATACTGAAGCAGAGCATGATCCCCTCCCTTCAGAGACTGGGCCACAGGACAGTATTCCAACATGATAACGACTCCAAACACACCTCCAAGATGACCACTGCCTTGCTAAAGAAGCTGAGGGTAAAAGTGATGGACTGGCCAAGCATGTCTCCAGACCTAAACCATATTGAGCATCTGTGGGGCATCCTCAAATGGAAGGTCTCTAACATCCACCAGCTCCTTGATGTCATCATGGAAGAGTGGAAGAGGACTCCAGTGGCAACCTGTGAAGCTCTGGTGAACTCCATGCCCAAGAGGGTTAAGGCAGTGCTGGCATATAATGGTGGCCACACAAAATATTGACATTTTGGGCCCAGTTTGGACATTTTCACTTAGGGGTGTACTCACTTTTGTTGCCAGCGGTTTAGACATTAATGGCTGGGTGTTGAGTTATTTTGAAGGGACAGCAAATTTACACTGTTATACAAGCTGTCCACTCACTACTTTACTTTGTAGCAAAGTGCAATTTCTTCAGTGTTGTCACATGAAAAGATATAATAAAATATTTTCAAAAAAGTGAGGGGTGTACTCACTTTTGGGAGATACTGTATATATATATATATATATATATATATATATATATATATATATATATATATATATATATATATATATATATATATATATTTATTTTTCGCGTATTTTTAAATAAGAGTGGATGCATGCTTTTTTTCTATTTTTATTCACATGTTCTGAGCTTTAGTATTTAGGCTATTTAAGAGCAGCAGCACCACATTTCCCTATATAGGTTAGCGCAGATTTTTAAATTTTTTTATAACAAGTTCAACATTGCCTGTCAGCCCAGGAGGTCGGCCAGCAGCAAAATATTACACACTGATACAATTTTCTAAGTAATTGCACTTCATATCTGCAGCAGTTTTTTTCTTTTGTTTTGTTATTTTACATCATTTTTTTAAAAACAAAACCTGTCAGAACAACAAAAATCCCCAACCCAAAATCTCACTCTGTCTCAGGCACCCTCCACTACCTTTACCATTGCTCTATAAAATTAAAAAACCTCCAGGTAAAGGGTGGAAATGCAAATAAAATATCTCTCCTGCAGCACTTGGGGCTTGAATAGCCTATCACCAGACCCAACACTGTCACACAGGGCAGAATTATCAGTCTCCAGCACTGTCACATGGGGAAGAATCACCAAGCCCCAGCTCTGTCACATGGGGAAGAATCACCAAGCCTGACACTGTCACATGGGGAAGAATCAACAAGCCCCAGCACTGTCACATGGGGAAGAATCAACAAGCCCCAGCACTGTCACACGTGGAAGAATCAAGAAGCCCAAGCACTGTCACTTGGGGAAGAATCACTAGTCTCCAGCACTGTCACATGGGGAAGAATCATTAGTCTCCAGCACTGTCACATGGGGAAGAATCACCAAGCCTCAGCACTGTCACATGGGGAAAAACCACCAAGCCCCATCACTGTCACATGGGGAAGAATCACTAATCCCCAGCACTGTCGTATGGGGAAGAATCACTAGTCTCAAACACTGTCACATGGGGAAGAATGAAAGACAAAAACAGAACATGCCATAGCTCAACTCACCAACCAGTCTGCCAATTGACCAAATTAACCTGTCCAACAGTCTGCATTAAAAACAGGGGTATAATTAGCACGCATTTGCAAACGCATGCATAATCTGCAAGGCCTCTTCACGGCACCCTGTGTATACTTGCAGTCCTAACCCTAATGAATTTATAAGCGTCTCCACAATGGAAGCACATGCACTAAATGGATATATGCGCGGCAGGTAGGCCTGGAGGCAGCCCAATCCCCCTTAAAGGAACAGGAGCACACTGGACACCCAGCAAGAGCACAGTGGCAGCAAAGGTGTACAGTGTGTCCCCGGACCATATTTTACACCAGTAACAAACCAAAAGGCCCCTGCCCCCACCTATAACTGGCCTTCACAGCAAGGAGCACATGGAAGTGTAAACACATGAAAGACAAAAACAGAACATACCTTAGCTCAACTCACCAACCAGTCTGTCAACTGACCAAATTAACCTGTCCAACAGTCTGCGCTAAAAACAGGGGTTTAGTTAGCACGCATTTGCAAACGCATGCATAAGCTGCAAGGCCTCTTCACAGCACCCTGTGTATGCTTGCAGTCCCAACGCTAATGAATTTATAAGCATCTCCACAATGGAAGCACATGCATTAAATGGATAGATGAGGGGCAGGTGGGCCTGGAGGCAGCCCAATGCCCCTTAAAGGAACAGGAGCACACTGGACACCCAGCAAGAGCACAGTAGCAGCAAAGGTGTACAGTGTGTCCCCGGACCATATTTTACACCAGTAACAAACCAAAAGGCTCCTGCCCTCACCTATAACTGGCCTTCACAGCAAGGAGCACATGGAAGGGCAATCACATGAAAGACAAAAACGGAACATACCATAGCTCAACTCACCAACCAGTCTGCCAACTGACCAAATTAACCCGTCCAACAGTCTGCGTTAAAAACAGGGGTTTAGTTAGCACGCATTTGCAAATGCATGCATAAGCTGCAAGGCCTCTTCACGGCACCCTGTGTATGCTTGCAGTCCTAACGTTAATGGGAAGAATCACCAAGCCCAGCACTGACACATGGGGAAGAATCAGCAGTCTCCAGCACTGTCACATGGGGAAGAATCACCAAGCCCCAGCACTGTCACATGGGGAAGAATCACCAAGCCCCAGCACTGTCACATGGGGAAGAATCACTAGTCTCCAGCACTGTCACATGGGGAAGAATCACCGAACCCCAACATTGTCACCAAGCCCCAGCACTGTCACATGGGGAAGAATCAACAAGACTAAAATATATGTAAGATAAAGAGGCTTGAATAAACCTTGTGTAGACTATATATACCAGGTGGGTGGTAACTGAAATTCAACCCCAGCAGACTACAGCAAAAAATATATCCCAAGGAGAGGGAGACAAGAAAAGGTAGGGCTAACCAAATGGCAGTAAATTCCAATTTAATGTATCAAAATATAATTTATTGGTATATAAAAACAAACAGATAAGGGTACGTGGGTGAGATGGGTGAGATGGGTGAGATCGGTTCCAGACTCACCCTGGCTTTAGTTGGTGACAGGTCACAATGGGCCTGTCTAGAACAACCACAGATAGGGGAACAAAACAACATATAACACCACAAATACATAAAAGGACGTCCGGACGCAGGTGCAGGTCCACCCCACCAAGGTAGTAGAGGGCCAGCGGATGCTGGATAGGGGGTGGGCCAACACCAACCCCCCTGGGGGCTCGAGCCTGCGGTGGGGGTAGGGGGCAAGAATGGAAGGAGAAGGGTCAAGTAATGTCCTGGAATATAATGGGTAATTAGGAGTCAGTGAGAGAGCAAAGCAAAAAAGTATTCCCAAATCAGCTGCAGAAGTCCGAGAAAAAAAAAAAAGAGAAGGTGATCCAACAAAGCTTATGAAGTCCTATGCAGGGGTAAGAGTAAACATCCTGTTTGAATAGCAGACTTGCTGGATAGTTCCCCACTTGATAGCAATCATGCAGCACTAATTATATATCATGGTGATATGGACACAGTAATGGAGGCAATACATTACCACTCCCGAGGATGGATGATGTCTTCAGTCTGTGAGGAGTATTCCTCTTGGGTAGTACATCCTGGTACTATTAATCTTCTCCCAGAAGGTAGGTAGATCATCAAAGGAGTGTTGCCTGACGAGAATACTGTGTTCACAAAATTAAGCGGCTAATACTCCCGAACTGATCTCACTGTGTTTCGGCAAGGTCCGCAGTAGGACCTGGCAGGTTGTCTCTCTCCATTTGCCATAGACCGGCAATCATAGCCCTTCCCTTTGTACGCGGGCTCACGGGCACCACGGGGGGATGTTGCTGTAGCGTGGCATCCCAGCACTGTCACATGGGGAAGAATCACTAGTCTCCAGCACCGACACATGGGGAAGAATCAGCAGTTTCTGGCACTATCACATGGGAAAGAATCACCAAGCCCCAGCACTGTCACATCTGGAAGAATCACCAATCCCCAGCACTGTCACATCTGGAAGAATCACCAATCCCCAGCACTGTCACATGGGGAAGAATCACTAGTCTCCAGCACTGTCACATGGGGAAGAATCACCAAGCCCCAGCTCTGTCACATCTGGAAGAATCACCAATCCCCAGCACTGTCACATCTGGAAGAATCACCAATCCCCAGCACTGTCACATGGGGAAGAATCACTAGTCTCCAGCACTGTCACATGGGGAAGAATCACCAAACCCCAGCACTGTCACATGGGGAAGAATCACTAGTCTCCAGCACTGTCACATGGGGAAGAATCACCAAGCCCCAGCACTGTCACATGGGGAAGAATCACTAGTCTCCAGCACTGTCACATGGGGAAGAATCACCGAACCCCAACATTGTCACCAAGCCCCAGCACTGTCACATGGGGAAGAATCAACAAGACTAAAATATATGTAAGATAAAGAGGCTTAAATAAACCTTGTGTAGACTATATATACCAGGTGGGTGGTAACTGAAATTCAACCCCAGCAGACTACAGCAAAAAATATATCCCAAGGAGAGGGAGACAAGAAAAGGTAGGGCTAACCAAATGGCAGTAAATTCCAATTTAATGTATCAAAATATAATTTATTGGTATATAAAAACAAACAGATAAGGGTACATGGGTGAGATGGGTGAGACCGGTTCCAGACTCACCCTGGCTTTAGTTGGTGACAGGTCACAATGGGCCTGTCTAGAACAACCACAGATAGGGGAACAAAACAACATATAACACCACAAATACATAAAAGGACGTCCGGACGCAGGTGCAGGTCCACCTCACCAAGGTAGTAGAGGGCCAGCGGATGCTGGATAGGGGGTGGGCCAACACCAACCCCCCTGGGGGCTCGAGCCTGCGGTGGGGGTAGGGGGCAAGAATGGAAGGAGAAGGGTCAAGTAATGTCCTGGAATATAATGGGTAATTAGGAGTCAGTGAGAGAGCAATGCAAAAAAATATTCCCAAATCAGCTGCAGAAGTCCGAGAAAAAAAAAAAAGAGAAGGTGATCCAACAAAGCTTATGAAGTCCTATGCAGGGGTAAGAGTAAACATCCTGCTTGAATAGCAGACTTGCTGGATAGTTCCCCACTTGATAGCAATCATGCAGCACTAATTATATATCATGGTGATATGGACACAGTAATGGAGGCAATACATTACCACTCCCGAGGATGGATGATGTCTTCAGTCTGTGAGGAGTATTCCTCTTGGGTAGTACATCCTGGTACTATTAATCTTCTCCCAGAAGGTAGGTAGATCATCAAAGGAGTGTTGCCTGACGAGAATACTGTGTTCACAAAATTAAGCGGCTAATACTCCCGAACTGATCTCACTGTGTTTCGGCAAGGTCCGCAGTAGGACCTGGCAGGTTGTCTCTCTCCATTTGCCATAGACCGGCAATCATAGCCCTTCCCTTTGTACGCGGGCTCACGGGCACCACGGGGGGATGTTGCTGTAGCGTGGCGTCCCAGCACTGTCACATGGGGAAGAATCACTAGTCTCCAGCACCGACACATGGGGAAGAATCAACAGTTTCCGGCACTATCACATGGGAAAGAATCACCAAGCCCCAGCACTGTCACATCTGGAAGAATCACCAATCCCCAGCACTGTCACATCTGGAAGAATCACCAATCCCCAGCACTGTCACATGGGGAAGAATCACTAGTCTCCAGCACTGTCACATGGGGAAGAATCACCAAGCCCCAGCTCTGTCACATCTGGAAGAATCACCAATCCCCAGCACTGTCACATCTGGAAGAATCACCAATCCCCAGCACTGTCACATGGGGAAGAATCACTAGTCTCCAGCACTGTCA
Organism: Aquarana catesbeiana; assembly: GCF_042186555.1. NCBI lineage: Eukaryota > Metazoa > Chordata > Amphibia > Anura > Ranidae > Aquarana > Aquarana catesbeiana. The sequence goes on along the minus strand of NC_133330.1, from coordinate 241,153,977 downwards.
CATGGGGAAGAATCACCAAACCCCAGCACTGTCACATGGGGAAGAATCACTAGTCTCCAGCAATGTCACATGGGGAAGAATCACCAAACCCCAACATTGTCACCAAGCCCCAGCACTATCATATGGGGTCAGAATCACCAGGCCCCAACATATGGGCCCAGTTGGTTTACCATTTAGTGTGCAACTGTCAAAAATTAAAAAAAAAAGAAAAAAAAAGGGATCCAGTGCCTTAATTAGAATGCTAGCTAAACAATCATATCAGTGTGTAATTAACAAATTAACCACAGTCACAAATCTAACCACAGTCCCAGAAACTGTAGCTTTCACCTTTCAGTATAAAACTTTTCCACTGTAGAAACTGAAATGGAAATTTAATAGATGAGGACCACAGATCATAAGCAGTCAATAAGAGTTCCCTAAAAAAATAAAAGAAACTGAAATTGATAACGCTTCCCTTCTGTGATGTACTGTGTATGTCGGGGAAAACATATATTAGGACGACAGATCACCTTAATTACCTTTGAAAGGCTTTGGATTTTTTGAGATTTAAAAATTTGCAATACTTCACAGTGAGGTGATACCTCTTTTATTTCCTGATCCAGCTTAGCAGCTTCCTTTGTCACTTGCTCAATGGATAATAAATTTACCTCATGATCTGTGTTCATTTAGCAGGGAAATGACCCAGAATGCAATAAAGATAAAAAAGAAGTAACATAGAGACCTTCCTGGCTGTACTGCATAGCAGCGGCTTATACAGTAAATCACAATACTAGCTGAACAGCATTTAAAATCCTTTTACAGGTAAAGTACTAAACATACAGTATATACAGTTCTATCCTTGGATCTTGCTAGTTGCCTGTTCTAGATTTACATCACATTTCACAAATGAGAGGAAATACATTTTTGTAGCTAATTAGCTATTAGTTAGAATTTTTTGGAATTCTGCTTAATCTAGCATAAGCCTACCAGAGTTTTAAAATCCAGGGACACCCTACTAACCATGCCCACAAAGCGAAACCCTCATTTGTAGCCACACCCACACAATCACACACCTTTTTTTTTTAACACACCCTGGAACAATTGGTCACAGACTTTTGGAACAAGAGGCTGACATTCAAGGTATAAAGACCAAATACCTTGGGCACCATGGGAGGGGGATGATGTGGCGCTCGAATTGATGGTGTGGCCAAATTGTGGTAACAGTGGCTGCGGCTTAAAGGGCTATATGAATCCTGAGTCTAAGCTGCTATGGTTCAAGAGGGTATTTACTAAAACTATTGCATTTCCATCTGCTGTGTACTGTGGGAGACGAGATATAGTGAATGCAGGGTCCTGGGTTTAGTAACACTTTAAGTTACACACAGAGTGCAGGGGTCAGGAGTAAGTAATGCAGAAAGTTCAGGGGTCAGGATTAAGTAGTGCATAGTGAGTAAATGCATCTTATAATGGTGATGCGGTTGTGTGTGACCTTACTGGAGCACTCCATTACATTAACACACTTATTTGATGTTGACTAAAGTCGGCCATACATGGATCGAAATTCGGCTGGATTTTGATCCATATACGGGCAGGCTGGTTGTATAGAAGTCTATCTTAAGTCATCAATACCCTTAAAAATGTGAAGAGACCCCAATAATCTGCCGTGATTGTGAAATGAACTCCATTAAAATCATATCTTGCCTAGAATACCTAGGACCACAACATACTGGTGAAAGATAACACATAATAAAGATGGCATACACAGCTTGTCAAGTCATTGTACACAGGAGAGCTACATATTGACATGGTAAGAGGTCACTTCCTTTGTAACATCTGTTCATATGAAATGTGAGTCAGTGTCCAGTCATTTGTTCTGTCTGGATCCTCTGGGAATTTATAGTAAACTGGTTTAACACACTTTGGTGTGTTTCACTGAATCAGTATATGTACTGCCTTTGAACTGGAAAGTAACAGATGCACAGAGTTATGAGTCCTGTGTTCACTTCATTCTCATAACCAATGCCTTTCCTAGAACTACTAAAATGTTGCATACATTATGACAGGTAGGATGTTAATGCTGCAGATGTTCAGGGATTCAGATTTGATTTCTCAAGTATGTTCTTTCCAACTGTACAGAATGCATTCATATGACATGTAAGTGAAACTGTACTTTACACTTAAATGGACCCTGACAAGTAAAAAAAACAATAAACAATAACAGTATTACAGCTGTCAGCAGGTATAAACTAGCAGCACCTGCATACAGTATACCTGCAGTGACTTTCATTACCCCTTCTATGAATGCCATGTTGTTTTGAGTAGACAAAGCTCTAACAGTTTAGTGTTACATAGCCCCAACTGTCCCTGATTTCAAGGGACTGTCCCTGATTTGGAACAACATCCCTCTGCCCCTTTGGTCTAATCTATTGTATATAGTTGTGTATAAAATGCACTTTTTCCCAGTGCTAAACCTTTCATCCAATGTCTACATTGGTGCATGTATAAATGTCAAAAGCCATTATAAAGGAACAGTAGCAGTAATAATAGCCACTTGTAGGTTTAACTAATCATTTTTTTTAATTCTCCATAAAGGGGCGTGGCAGGGGACATGTCCTATGTCTACATACTTTTACTAATAGGTGTCCCTCGTTCCTATCTCAAAAAGTTGGGAGGTATTAGAACTTGCTTTCCTTCTCTCTTTCACACTACACGTTCCTGTTGGCCTATTATTAAGACCATGTGCCTCACTGGCCACAAGGAAAGCATGGAAAGTAGGAAGTATGCTGGATCAAAATGGCCTAGAATTTGGACATGGAGGAGACAATAAACATTTCCACAGGAAATGGGGGTGGATGTTCTTAGCTGATCAGACTTACTTGGCATTTAAACAGTGATTGCTCATTTAGTGAGTGAATGGTACAGTAAGGAAGTGTGGGGACAGGCCCTCAATGGTCAAAGTACAATGCGTTAAGTTTATGTTAAAAAATAACTAAAGCCAAAACTTTTGTTGCCATACAAATTTGTCCTATTGGGGAGATTTCCCTTCATTTCCTGTCCCATAGCCACCACAGGAAGTGCGAGGAAATTCATTGAAAGTGAGGAAAATTCCTGGTTGTTACCAGGGTCACCAAAACGAATGTCCCCATTTGAAGATGCCTTCTCTATTCTCGTGCTGAAGACAACTTTTTTTCTTTTACTCTCAGTGATAACAATCAACTGAACAAATAGAGACGGTGAATCTCCCCAACAGGTACACAGACAACAATAAAAACCTGACAGGTGTTTTAATCCCTAACCACTATATCCAAAACTAAAGAAAAAAAAATGCCTTTGCCTATACTTTATGTCCTTGAAAAAAACAACAACAAGGCTGTGTTCCCACCTATGCAAATTGAATGCGAGTTTCCCCGCATCCAATTCGCATAGCAGGAGATTGTGACCGGCTCTCTATGAAACTGGTTCACATATCTCCGGAGAGGCTGTGGAGCGGCTTGCACAGAAACGCTGTGCGTCTTTGTCACTGTTTCAGGGCCGAATTCAGGCAAAGATTTGGCCCTGATTCAATCCTGAAACAAAGAACAGGGACTCACAGCGTTCCTGTGCGATCTGCGGCCGTTTCCAGTCTCAGCTGAGCCTTAGTGAATTATTCTGTTGATGTTTTCTTAACAAAATTTGCATATCTTGTGAAAAGCAGATTATTTTGATTACATTTTTTTCCTCAAACTAAAGCCAGCCATAGATGGTGTCATTTACTTTCCTGCAACTACGGGTTACAGTTCGGCTAGAACAGCCGCGAGCAATAATTGCATGCAAAATCCAGCAGGCTGGTTGTACCTAAGTTGATTAATCGATCAACTTGGATACATTCAGCCTGCCCATACATACAGCAAGATTAAAACCGTCTCTGGCTGGCTTAAGAGCATTTTGTATGGGTCTGAACCACTTGATCCTTACAACTTTCTGTAATTCTGAAAGGAGGAAGATCTCTCCAGCTCAAGGTCCCATCTTGGCAGCCAAGACACCGCTGTGAGCTGCAATGCCTTCTCAATTTTCTTACAGTATAAATCATCCATGAGGGGCCAGTGATATCAGCTTCATGATATAAGTGTACGATGCTTCAATCAGGTGTAGAATACATAAATTTTCTGAAGTTAAAACCTTGAGTATCTACAACCAAAGGGGGCATGGACTGGAGCAAAATAAAAGCATCCTAAAACAGGAAAAACATTTACATTTATTCAAAATTTAGCACTATTTTATTTTTAATATGCTTTTTGCAGAAAATGGCAAAGCGCGGGAGAATGCTCCTTGTAATTTTGGAATTTAAATGATACTTAATAATTGTTAAAAAGAGAAGGTTTGCCAGGCAAAACATTTACAGAGTGATAGCATAAATTCCATTTGAAAGGTTCATGAAAGAAAAATAGCCATTCCTTGATTTATGTGTAAAAGATGGCAACATTAAACCCACTTCTAGAAGTTAACAAGCTAAAATGTCTCACTAATGTTATTTTATTATCATAATTCATTTGTGCCTGGCTTGACGTTCTGATTTGTGTTGAAACTGTTCATAGCCAATCCAGGCTATCCTTTAGAAAGTTATAACATGATAAAAAGGTTTTTTATAAAATGCATTTTAGAAAAATATACAACTGTGCCAGTTGTTAAATTTGCTTGAAGCAGATAGGACTTATAAAAAGTATACTTTTGTTAAAAATTGTTAACCATATTTTTATTCTACCTAGGCAGAACCAAACACATCAACACTCGACATTTGCCTTGAGATATGTCATAATAAAATTCAGATTAGATTAATGTGACACTAACAAACAAAGAAAACAAAAGAGTACAACGGCCTAATGCCTTACTAGATCTACCTTTAGAAATATGTAATGTGTGGTTACTCAAAAAAGCCAGCGGCTAATACAGCAATATAGACCAGACTCAAGTGTCAGGGTAGCCCTTGTAAGGTAAAATATCAATATAAACCTGGTGTCAGCGAGACTCTCCAACCAACGCGTTTCCAGGAACAAACCCTCTTCATCACAGCAAAGCAATATTTGTATCACTTTAATGATCCTTGCTTTGCGTCCAGGAAGCCAATGTAGGCAGAAAATGTACTTTAATTGGGGGAGGCATTCGTTTAAAATGGGCGTAGTTCTCCAAGAGGCATATTTTTAGCCTATTGTACAATTTGGATAGTGTTGAAGAGCTGTATCTTAACACTCTCTCTCTCACTGACACCGTTTTCTCTTAAGCCTAGTACACACGGACCGAATGTTGGGCAACTTCAGCCAGTTCAATGGAAACATTCGGCCCGTGTGTATGGCTGCTGATCCAACAGAAGCCGGCCGACTGAAAAAGGTCTGACGACCGGCTCACGGCTGACTAAGAGGGGCTGACCAAAGTGTTCTGGCGGGGCATCCCCCTGTCAAAACACAATAGCACAGCAGGGGAGATCGCTGTACTAACATTGGATTGTTAGTACAGCGGCTCCGACCTGAGCTGTCAGGTTTTTTTTGTTCAACCCGTTGGGTTGTACAAAAAAATTCTAGCAGTGTGTACAAGGTTTTAGTGCTGCTGAGACCAGGACTTAGCCTAAGGAGTCACTCCCCCCCCCCCATCCATGCCACACAAGCACAAACTGAGCAATATACTGAAATGCCTTGGTAGTAGAGAAAGGATTTGTATGTGAATGTGCCACAGTTGAATTTGCAAATAAATGAGCTGTCCCAGGTTTTGAATATAAATGACTTGTGTTACAATATAACATGGGTGGGGCTATTGGACAGAGGTAGCGACCGACAGACTCAGCAAGCTTCAAGCTGTGATCCTGGGACACAGTCTTTGAGGGACAAGCCGAATAAAAAGCAGCAAATCTGGGGCATTTGGTAAGTATGCAAATATAGAAGATTATCTGATTTGCCAGAAAGGCACCCACCATCTCCTATTGTGAGGAGGCAACACAGTGCCTGGACTACTGATTATCAAAAAGTATGGGTATATGGGACTTTTAAGGTGCTAATTCTTTTACGCTCTGAAAAAAACATAATATACCAATATTATAAAAACATATCTTTATTATGAATTAGCAAAATATTAAAAAAAATGGATTTGTAAAGTCTTCATGAAAACATATTTGATGCATATAGAAGCATACATAGCAACAGCTACCCCATACACTTCCTAGATTAGAATCAATCCTAATTGTCAAAATGCAACCAATAGTAGGTATAAAAGTACCAAAGATAACAATGGAAGGTGCAATGTCCCAACTCGACTACTGAAAAAAATAGTGTTAGTACTACCCAATTGTCTTTTGAGGAGTCCCCATTCTCCTCATCTCCACAACATAGGCGAGGAATTTAGTAGTCCAGGAGAAGAACTGGGAAAGGGGGGTGGGCTGATCGTGAGATAACACAGGTAGAGTGAACAGGTTATGTGACAGCTCTGAATTCCTGATATTATCAATAGGTATTTTTGGTGCAATCTAGTTTCCATCCTCAAAAGCCCTCATGAAGGCCATTGTCCTTTAAAAGTACCTTGGGCAGCATGAACTGTGTATATATAGCATGTGTGGTTTGGTACAATTTAAGAAAACAAAAAATCAAGAAATTTTGAAGAAGCAACAGGAAAGCTGTGTGAGTGCTCATATCTTTAGTGCTTGTGTATGAAGGCTCTTAGATTGTTTTATTTCCACCCAGAGAAAATGCTAGTTATTTTCTGAACCATATACAGTTAACTGGTTATTATTTTGGTTGAATGTGGGCAGGCGTAATTAATAACAGCACACCAGCGGTTTTGTTAAATATAACAAGCACACGAACCAAGGAAAGAAGGCTCTTTATAACAAAGGTTAAAAGAAAACATATGCTCTCTAATCAGTGACTTTTTCCGAAAAGCAGAGATCCCATTACTCCATCTCCTCTGTGGCACTGCATGCTTAGTCGCTCAGACATGACCCATTAATATGTGCAGCCTTAAAAATACAGTGCTATTAGCAATTAGTAGTTCGCAGTTGGAAAGTTGTTTTAAAGTCTTCATCCTGCTCTAGTGTTTACTCTGACAGAAATGAATCACTTGTGAAAAATAAATTTGTATTTCTTCCAAATGCTTCTCCAGCTGCACTGTGATGAAGTATCTGCAGCTGGACACCCCTGTGGGTTCCCCAGGCCCATTCTATCTAGCTTTCTCTGAAGAAGTCTAGCTTGAGTGGACATTTCAACACATGACATGAAAATGGCATGCATAAGTATATCGCCAAGATAACACATGCTGCTTCTGTGAAAACATTTAATAAATTAATCTTAGCAATATGGCACTTGAAATGGAAGCTTTGATAACCATGTTCTTGAGTCCACGACTGTTGCAGATGACCTCAAGCATACATAAAGCATCAATTTGGTCTGTGTTTATATTAAAGGTGAGGTTCACCTTTAAAAAAAAATTATAAATGCACATATTTTTGCAGTAAAACAAATGTGCATTAAAAAAAAAATTCTGATGAACCTGCAGAGCATTGTATCGCCAATCAGTAGATCATGGGTGCAATGTCAGGCTCCTACAGAAGACACTGCCTCCAACTTTCCTGCCCATACCTCTATATGGGCAGACAGTTACAAAGCTGGAGGAAGTGTCAATGAACTATGAGGGCACTCTCCAGTGCCCTTGCAGTTCATTCAGAACTACAGCCCATCTGCCACAGTGGCAGACAGGACTTGTAGTTAATTTTTTCACAGATTGCTTACAATGATTGCCACAGCTGTGTGGACAGTGCCCAGCACAGCCGCACTGTTTTTGAAAAGTGACTGAAGGTGCGGGGAAAGGATCCCTACCCACTGTCAAGGGTGGGGGGGCAGGTGTGGGATTGGGGGGGTGGGCTGGGGTGCGGGGAGCAGACCTGGAGCAGATTACATGTTATACTTAATATGAATGTAACTTGTACCATGCTCCAAAAGGTAAATGTAACCTTTAAATTAAACCTTGTATATATAAGTATATATTGCTAATTAACCACTTAAGGACCAGGCCTTTTTGTGACACTTGTTGTTTACAAGTAAAAACCTGTATTTTTTGCTAGAAAATTACATAGAACCCCAAAACATTATATATTTTTTTAGCAGAGACCCTAGAGAAAAAAATGGCAGTTATTGAGGAGCATTCGTGGAGCTCTGAGGTATGGACGCCTAGCCCTGGAGCTCCATCCTGCTCGAGCTGACAGGCACCCCTGGTAGCGAGTGACATTGTGCGACACACCAACAAACACCTGTCCAACGCATGACCCCTGGAACACTTTTATGGCCGCGGGGACGGCCCGGAGGAGCCTACAAACACACTTTGCCATGGATCCGGAGAAGGCTGTGAATCCCAAGATGGCGGCGGACATGCAGGCTCACGTGGCTCAGGAGGCTGATACTGCAGGAATCCCTGTGATGGCTCTCTGGCACAACCAGCATGCTGCAGAGGTATGTGGAGTCACTCACCTGCATACTGCTTACAGAGACCCTACCTCCCCGGCATCAATGGAGTCCATCATAAATCAGACTCTGGATGATCTTTTAATGTCTCCCATGGTGGCACCCTCTCCCAGGCCCAGAGACCACCTACCAAGCCCGACGCAGCTCCCTCTGCACCAGCCAGACATGGCATTTGTTTTCTCTAAATTTGCTGAAATGCTTGACAGAGGTCTCTCCCAGACTGCTGCTAAAATGACCTCAGATATCAAACATGATATACAGAGTCTGGGCACACGTATTGAAGCTATTGAGACCAAAGTGGATGCCATAGTTGCAAGGGCGCACCTTAACACTGATCGCATACAGGACCTACACAATCAACTTGAAGCTGCTATGGCCAAAATTGACAACCTGGAAAATAGGTCTAAAAGGTACAACTTCAGGATCAGAGGCCTGCCAGAAAGCATTACGGAGATAGATGAAGCAGTCTGCTCCATCATCAAGGAACTCATCCCTGACATTCGCCCCCACAGTTTGGAACTGGACCGAGCTCATAGGGCCCTAGGTCCACCCCGCTCTGATGGACTGCCCAGAGACATTGTGATGAAACCGCACTTCTACGGAATTAAAGAATAAGTGATGAAAAGAGCCCGCTCCACCCCGCAAATACAGATTATGGGGCATATAGTTCAAATAATTGCTGACATCTCCCCCTCCACGATCCAGAGGAGACGGTCACTTAAACCTTTACTTTCGGCCCTCCAACAGAAGATTGGTGGCTATTCCCTTTCAGCCTCAAATTTGAGATCAATAACAAATCATTCTGGTTTTCCTCCTTTCCGGAAGGGGAACACCTGCTGCAGAAGCTGGGCATCATATCCATTGGATCTTCCGTCGCTGATGCAAACCTCAACCGCAACTACGGCGAAGCGACCACCCCCCTCTAGCCCTCTCACTTCCCTTTGGCAAACTTCCAAAACCAAAAGAGCCAAGGAGAGCACCAAGGCCAAGAAAACCCAGGAAGTTTTACCTCCATGAAAATGAACTCTGGCACTTCTGACGAATCATCCCTTCATCCTAAGGGAGTTCTTTTTCCTGTATTCCTTCCGGACTTCCCCATGAAAGGACAAAACCCCCTATGGTCCCCGGGGCTTTGACCTACACTGTGGAGGATTTCCCCAATTTCCTCATCGTACTCCTCCAACCCCTATCTGGAGGGTTAAGTTCCCTCTGTTTTAATATGACTTTGTTGTCTGGACCCTATATCTACCGGATCTGGCTTGAAGAGTCTATCCCGGCCTGGGACTCTATACCTCAATCAAAGAAGCCCACAAGCCAGGACTACACCAGCACCACTTTGGGAGACGGGTAGACTTCCATCCCCACTCAGCAATTGATGATTGACTCATCCTCTTAGCTTTACCCCTAATGTGTGTTAGAGCTTATACAGCATAGTTTACGCCGTACGCTCAAGAACCACCAGGTTGTGATAAGTTGGACTCTGTTGGTTCTTTCCCTTGTCTTCCAGCACCTGCCTACCCTCATCCCCCTCCTGCCAATTGCCCCCTCACAAAATGTATTTGTACTGTTTGAGCCGGTGAGCGATGTTCATGTTTTATAGGTGTTGTTGCAGATGTTCGAAATTTTTACTTACTAATAGTTTATGATGTTAAATTGGAAAAATTCTGTGAGCCACAATGATCTTATGCCTTACTTGTGCTACCTCCAGCTGCATGCGCTAATCACGCTTCATATAACATGCATAGGATAAATTTACAAGTTATGCGCTGCGCTTGGTTGACCCCAAAAACAAAATTAATAATAACCAACTCTGTGCTTACTAGTGCGATAATATTAAATACAAATAATATGAATGTTTAATAAATAAACAAGGTGTGAAAAAACAAGTGCTTGTTACACCATAAATTAGTGCTTAATAGTGCTTGTTACACCATACATAGTGTCTTAATCAACATAAAAAGTGCTTAGTGCTCAATATAAAGTTTCCTGCTATTTTGAATGAAAAAATTAATAAATAATAAATAATGAAAAAAAGTTCTCTTTGGCACTCTAAATAGTGCGTGCAAATAATGTCCAACAGTGATAATAAAACAATGTGTGCAGGTGGTGTTCAGCTGTGACAACAATCCAACATCATGCCGAAGATATCCTGAGTGCGGCAAAACATGCTCCTGTGCTCCTTCGTGACCCCCTTAAGCTAATGTGCTCACCTCAGAGCGTGTGACTCAGCTTCTACCCTGAGTCCAAATACGCTTTGGAGCCACCCCTGGGCTCAGTCTCAGTGTCTGCTGCACTCCTCCAGCTGGAAACAATGTGGCTCCATACATATAAATGAAAAGGAAACTATATCTTACAATATAGTCAAAATACTTTTATTAAAAGAAAAAGATCCCCACACCGGGGTACTCACATGGCACTGGTGCGTCAGTGCACCATACTATAACGGCTTTCTATGCAAAATCACTGGATGTTTGGTGCGGTATCCTGTGCTGGGACAGCGCTGGTGTAAAGTCCGTGTCAGTCTCTCCGTCCTGGCCCCTCCCCTACGTGTCTTCGACACAGGGATCACGTGTCAATATGAATAGACGGATGCTCTACAGGATTATATAAGGCGATCGTGGCCATTTTGCCATAGATCGCAGACACTCTAATGCTAGGCTACAACTTCTGTTATGACTAATGAGCCTATCCCATCACATTAACCCTAACTGCTGCTGAAAATAGTAAGTGGGGAAAATTTGCCTAGTGTTATTTTACGACCTGTCAATAACAGCCGAATGAGACTCATTTATAAGTGTAATTCCAGGACAGAGCTCCGATACCCCGCACAGCACATACCACAGCATACCTCCAAAATTACAGATAAATGCATATCTACATATAAAATATAATGAATAACAGTAATCTAGGATTAAAATCAAAACTAAAATTATTGTACCGCGAATTCCCTGTCCATGCGATTATAAAATGCATCTCATCAGAGTGATCTGAATATGTGTGTGGGGTAAACAGATATCCCCATTATGAATCAATATTTTTATACATTAAAATTATTATACCACGAATCCCCTGTTCATGCGATTTTAAAATGCATCTCATCAGAGTGATCTGAATAAACGTGTGGGGTAAATAGATATCCCCATTATGAGTCAATGTTTTAATATAGTATGATGCACAATGAATAAAATATGAAAATATTATTAAATAAAAATATATAAAATAGATAAAATTAGGAAATAAAAAGATAACCATAGAAGACCATTAAAAGGCTATCGCTCAATCCTCATGTACGTACCAACCATCGCTCAAATCCTATATATTAATATAATCCTTACATTAGAGATACGTGATTGATACGCATCATTTAAACATTCAACCGGATATCTCCAAATCCATCACCCAGACCTCGTTCAGCCTCCCACTTGGCCATATAGAGGTTCGCTACACTCGGGGCGAACTTGGCACCCATAGCTACTCCTCGTACTTGCAGATAAAATGGGCTCTGGATGCAGTCAAGTGGGCTCTGGAAAAAGAGGATGATTTAACGTGAGAGGACCTACACAAATTTATTTTGAAGTGTTTGGACTTTTGTCTACATCACAACTTCTTCTGGTATGATAATAAATTTTATCTGCAAGTACGAGGAGTAGCTATGGGCGCCAAGTTCGCCCCGAGAGTAGCGAACCTCTATATGGCCAAGTGGGAGGCTGAACGAGGTCTGGGTGATGGATTTGGAGATATCCGGTTGTACAAAAGATTTATTGATGATCTCCTGATTATCTGGAGTGGAAATATGGAATCACTGATGAGGTTACTGGAATCAATGAACAATAATGACCGGAGTATCACGTTAACCTGGGATATTAGTAGGGATCGGATACACTTCTTTGATCTAGAGATATTTAAAACTGTTAGTGGTATTGAAACCAAGTCTTTTTTTAAGGTTACGGATCGTAACTCATATATTCCCACATCAAGTTGTCACCATAGGCCATGGCTTGACAACATTCCCAGAGGCCAATATATGAGGATGCGAAGAAATTGTACGCGGGATGTGGATTTTGAGACCCAATCAGATAGGTTGAGCGCAATGTTCTCTGATAAAGGGTATGGTAATGAATTTCTGAAAAAAGAGAGAGATAAAGTCAGGCATCTGAATAGGGAAGATCTTTTGAGGGATAGAATTGGAACAAGGGATGATGACGATAATGGGAGCACATCTGTCATTTTGGACTACAATCTACAGAGTAAGGAAGTGGAAAAAATCATAAATAAATATTGGGATGTATTAAAACAAGATGTACATCTTAGGGATACACTCCCCAATAAACCTAAAATTGTGTATAAAAGAGCGCCGAGTCTACGTGACAAATTGGTACATAATGTTGTAGAACCGCCCCTTTCCAGACCCAAAATGTTCTGGGATCTAAAAGGATTTTATGGTTGTGGAAGATGTTACAGTTGCATCAGGGTTCCTACTAATACTAAAAGGGTTAAGGAATTTCAGCATCCCCACACTAACCACATATACACGATAAGGGATTTTATATCCTGCAATACAGTGGGAGTGGTATATGCGGTCAAATGCCCATGCGATTTTCTTTATATTGGGCGCACCACAAGAGCTTTAAAAGATCGTATGGAGGAACATGTGAGGAACATATGGAAAGGTTTCGATAAGCACTACCTTTCGATACATTTTAAAGAGGTGCATAACAAAAGTACAGTCGGGATGCGATTTTGTGGAATAGAGACACCTAAAAAACATTGGAGAGGTTCAAATTATACTAGGGAGATTAGCAAGCGTGAGTCATGGTGGATACACCAGTTAGGCTCCCTCTTCCCGGGGGGGGGGGGGTTGAATAAAGAATTTGACCTTAGGTGCTTCCTTAGCAATTTTTAACCCTAAGATCGAGCATTCCTGGTTTTTCAGGCCTATTCATTTCCCAGCTTGAATGTTTGATTGATGCGTATCAATCACGTATCACGTGATCACGTATTAATGGTCTTCTATGGTTATCTTTTTATTTCCTAATTTTATCTATTTTATATATTTTTATTTAATAATATTTTCATATTTTATTCATTGTGCATCATACTATATTAAAACATTGACTCATAATGGGGATATCTATTTACCCCACACGTTTATTCAGATCACTCTGATGAGATGCATTTTAAAATCGCATGAACAGGGGATTCGTGGTATAATAATTTTAATGTATAAAAATATTGATTCATAATGGGGATATCTGTTTACCCCACACACATATTCAGATCACTCTGATGAGATGCATTTTATAATCGCATGGACAGGGAATTCGCGGTAAAATAATTTTAGTTTTGATTTTAATCCTAGATTACTGTTATTCATTATATTTTATATGTAGATATGCATTTATCTGTAATTTTGGAGGTATGCTGTGGTATGCGCTGTGTGGGGTATCGGAGCTCTGTCCTGGAATTACACTTATAAATGAGTCTCATTCGGCTGTTATTGACAGGTCGTAAAATAACACTAGGCAAATTTTCCCCACTTACTATTTTCAGCAGCAGTTAGGGTTAATGTGATGGGATAGGCTCATTAGTCGTAACAGAAGTTGTAGCCTAGCATTAGAGTGTCTGCGATCTATGGCAAAATGGCAGCGATCGCCTTATATAATCCTGTAGAGCATCCGTCTATTCATATCCCCCTGATGATGACACGTGATCCTTGTGTCGAAGACTCGTAGGGGAGGGGCCAGGACGGAGAGACTGACACAGACTTTACACCAGCGCTGTCCCAGCACAGCATACCGCACCAAACATCCAGTGATTTTGCATAGAAAGCCGTTATAGTATGGTGCACTGACGCACCAGTGCCATGTGAGTACCCCGGTGTGGGGAGCTTTTTCTTTTAATAAAAGTATTTTGACTATATTACACTATATAGTTTCCTTTTCATTTATATGTATGGAGCCACATTGTTTCCAGCTGGAGGAGTGCAGCAGACACTGAGACTGAGCCCAGGGGTGGCTCCAAAGCGTATTTGGACTCAGGGTAGAAGCTGAGTCACACGCTCTGAGGTGAGCACATTAGCTTAAGGGGGTCACAAAAGAGCACAGGAGCATGTTTTGCAGCACTCAGGATATCTTCGGCATGATGTTGGATTGTTGTCATAGCTGAACACCACCTGCACACATTGTTTTATTATCACTGTTGGACATTATTTGCACGCACTATTTCGAGTGCCAAAGAGAACTTTTTTTCATTATTTATTATTTATTAATTTTTTCATTTAAAATAGCAGGAAACTTTATATTGAGCACTAAGCACTTTTTATGTTGATTAAGACACTATGTATGGTGTAACAAGCACTATTAAGCACTAATTTATGGTGTAACAAGCACTTGTTTTTTCACACCTTGTTTATTTATTCAACATTCATATTATTTGTATTTAATATTATCGCACTAGTAAGCACAGAGTTGGTTATTATTAATTTTGTTTTTGGGGTCACCCAAGCGCAGCGCATAACTTGTAAAGTTGTAATTTGGGGGTGCTGCAGCCTGAGCAGTACTCCTGCGCCTCCCCCACTAGGTGTTGCTGTATTGTTGCTGTGCTTGGTCAGGATTCCCCTCTCTTTCTAGAGGGAGGTTGGTTTATGACTAAGGGTACGAGGGGTAGATCCCCCTCCTGCCCCTTGTGTTCTATTATGTTCCATTTTTCTCAATCTTGATTCTCTACTCATTCCTTCTTACTAACTTCTCCTTTTTTCAGTGACCTGTATAGCTTTATACCATCGTTGGTTCCTGACTTGTCTTTTGATACCAGGGTTCCTCCCACAGACCATGGTTCTCGACATATTATGGAGGGTAAGTGACGACAACTCACTGGCTTTATCTCTCACTCTGCTCCATGGCTGATCTCACTGCACACAACACTTCCTTGTGCTTTGCTTCACACAATGTGCAAGGCATAAACTCTCCAATTAAACGCAGGAACATTTTCCAATACTACCATACCCAGAAAATAGACGTTCTGTTCTTACAAGAGACACATTTCCCCAGCTCCTATTCCCCCGCCTTCCTCCACCCCAAATTCCCCAACTTTCACCTCGCTAATGCAGACACTATAACAAAAGGGGTAGCTATACTATTTTCCCGTAACTGCAAATTCACACTGATCTCAGAATTTAAGGACCCAGAGGGTAGATTTATACTAGTTAAGGGCCTTATTGACAACCACCTCTACTCTTTGATGACCTACTATGCCCCTAACAAAGACCAAGCCACGTTCTTCCACTCTATATTTAGATACCTACAGCCACTTACAGAACCATCCCAGCCCAGGGGTGATGGTTTTGGATATTGGCTATGTTACGATGTGCTCAGTTCCTTCCCCCAGCCCACCTCTGTCATGTGATGGGGGTGAAGTCTGATCTTGGCACATCTGCGTCATGTCAGCATGCCTCCACACACGGCATCTTTTGACGCCATGATGTGTGCATCCTACTCCTGATGATTGGCTTTAAATGCCATGAAACGCATTGAGTCTACACTCAAGGGTGCCAAGTCAAGCTTGTCTACAATTATGAATTTGTTTTTCTTTTTATACTATGTACTGCTTGTATTTATTATGATAATTATGCTTAATTGATTTACATGTTCACTATATTCATTGCTGCTGATTGTACCAATCATGTCCATTTATGATCAATATTAAATATGTTATTATCATTATATTAATTATGGTTATCTTCGTATACCTTATGCATTGTATATTTTTATAATATGCATTATATATCATATTTATTTACCAACTTATTTAAATCATCAATTTAATACATTATAATTTTATGGACTGCCCGTTGGGAATTGCGACATTTAATCTATTTATAATTAAGTACTTCATTCATTAATTTTTATCAACAAAGACATGCCTAATGTAAAGTCCCAAATCCATTTCTCTCCTGTTTTCATTTACAGAAGGGACGGTCATTTATGGCGTGGACTCCAATTTAGCTTTTGATATGGGGCTTGATAAATCTCGCCCGTCAGGTAGAGGACTCATTTGTCCCACCAGACAGAGTCTCAATGTGGCCAGACAGATTTACCAGGGGTTGGTAGACATTTGGAGAGAGGTGAATCCCTCTTTGCAGGACTACACCCACTTCTCTAGCCTGCACAATTCCTTTCCTAGAATCGATCACTTTAATCATATCGCAGTAGCTGACATCCCCTGGGTGATGAAGTCTTTCATAAAGGACTCTGTCTGGTCAGACCACTCGATGCTCTATTTGGTTATGGGGCATCCTGCAGAGCAAAAACACAGAAGCAGCTGGAGACTAAACGCCTCCATCCTTAGCAATCCGGCTCATGCGAAGGAAATAGAGAAAGCCATTAAGGAATATTTCCTACTGAATGATGTAGTAGATACTTCTGCCATCACTCTGTGGGCGGCCCATAAGGCCACTATCAGAGGGAAAAATCATTCAAATGGCCTCGCGGCTATGGCAAGCATGCAGAGCGGACATTGAACAGCTAGAACGTGAGTTCTTGCGCCTTAATAAACAGCATAAACGTAACCCCTCATCAATATCGTCTGAGAAATTGGATGCTGCCCGTACAGTATTAAACGTGACTCTTACCGCTATGGCGGAAAAAAGTTTACGTTGCAGCGGGGCACACTTTTACCACTTGAGGGATAAGGCGAGTTCTATGCTGGCTGCCAGACTGGATCCTAGACTCCGGTCACACGCCTTACCCAAAATCAAAATCGGAGGGGGCACGCTCTCACAAAACCCCCAAAAAATCATGGAAGCTTTCCATGAATTCTATGGGAAACTGTATAGTGCCGTAAAGGAGACTCCAGACAATTTATTGGAATCCTTTCTCGGTACTATTAAGATCCCTACACTCAAGAGTCATCACATTGATGAACTTGAAGCACCAATATCGGCAGGGAAGGTCTCCGGGTGATCAAAAATTTGAAAAGTCACTCCACCCCTGGTCCAGACAGTTTCTCTGTCCCATATTACAAACACTTTACCACTACATTAGCACCTTACTTAGCCCGCTTTTTCAACGAACTGTGCAAAGGAACCCTAAATAGACAAATCCCTGAATTCGGCTTTTATCTCTGTGATCCCCAAACCTGGGAAGGACCCTAGCTCAGTTGCCAACAATTGCCCAATATCTTTAATAAATAACGACCTCAAAATCCTAACAAAGATCCCAGCAGACCAAATTTCTGCCTTTATTGGATTCTATGTACATAATGACCAGGTCGGGTTCATACCTGGTAGACAGGGTCATGATCAAATTAGAGCAATTGATATCATTTCTCTGCTCAAATCCCGCTGGAATGGTGGACCCCCTCAAACCGGCTTTCTGTTATCTCTGGATCTACAGAAAGCTTTTGATTCAGTGTCCTGGTGATTCCTTATGCATATTTTACAACGCTGGGGCTTTTGTAATAGCTTCATGAATGTGATAGGAGCTCTACAGTATATTCAAACCCAGATGCAACAGTCCGGCTGCAAGGATACTATTCCGAACCCTTTCCGATCTTCAAAGGCACTAGGCAGGGCTGCCCCTTATCCCCCCTGATCTTTGCCATTGTTATCGAGACACTTGCCATAGCTATAAGAGACCACCCAGATATACACGGGGTACAATGCGGTTCACAAATGCACAAATGTGCACTTTTTGCGGATGACATTCTGCTTTTCATCTCCTCACCACTCATATCACTACCTAATATCTGTAAATTGCTGGACAGTTTTGGCACAGTCTCGGGTTTGAAAGTAAACTTCTCAAAATCAATGGCCCTAAACATAAATTTGCCCAAACATTTAGTCGAGCGCTTAAAACCATAATTCCGGTTTACCTGGAGCGATGGAACGATTCTCTATCTGGGGGTCAGTCTGGCAGCCTCTGTGGACCACCTCTACACAGTGAATTTCCCATCTATGTACCGTAAATTAGAAGCTGACCTCAAAAGTTGGGAAAAATTAGGGCTTTCATGGTTAGGGAGGGTCAACTCTGTAAAAATGACTCTGCTACCAAGAACCCTATACCTGTTTAGGAGCCTCCCCATCCCAATCCGCAAGGACCACCTCAGACAGTTTCAATCCAAAATATTATGTTTTATCTGGGGAACAAAAGGATACAGAGTCACCAAGGAGACCCTCTATCGAGCTAGAGATAAGGGAGGAGTGGGACTACTGAACCTGCTTTGGTACTACCAGGGTGCCCAACTATCCCAACTTTCAGTAATTTACTCTAAAATGGCTCACCCTGACTGGGTCCATATGGAATGTCAAGCTACTCCTCATTACACCCCGGATTTTCTTCTTTGGTGCTTCCCCAAATCCAGACTCCAGAGTCCCCACTCTATCACACTCCCTTGTCATATGGGACACCCTCAAATCTAACCCGCACTTGATCTCCAAATGGCACCCCCTTTCGCATATCTTTCGAAATCCCCATTTCCCCCCCGGCATGGACATTAAGGCCTTTAGCTGGTGGCTAAATAGGAGGATGTACAGAATAGGACACTTCATTCACCCCACTGGCCCCCTTACTCGGGCTTACTGTATAAGCAAACTAGATATGCCCCCAGAGGAACAATACCCACTACACCAGTTAAGGAACTTTCTCCACAAATTATGGTCCTCCGCACCTAACCCTTTAACAATCACAGAATACGAACTTTGGCGTAGGTAAGCCACGGGAACAGAGGGGTGGGATATCAGTGATATATCGGTCACTGGCTAAGATGGATTCCAAGCCCCTTTTTATGCTAGAATGGGAGAAGGACCTGGGACAAACCTGGGACCTGGCAAACTGGCACAGGGCATCACAGTCTGCCTCTAAGGGAATTCTGAATGTGGCCCTTGCAGAGGCGAATCTGAAGGTGCTAATGAGATGGTATTTGGTCCCCCTGAAAGAGTCTAGAATTTATCCCACGTCCTCATCCCTGTTCTTCCGAAATTGCGGTCACGTGGGGTCCATGATACATATATGGTGGGACCCCAAGATCAGGGGATTTTGGAATAATATTTTTGATATGCTCCAAAAGGTCTCTGGCCTCCCTATACAGAAATCAGCCCACATAGCACTGCTCAATTTCCCTGTCCCAAACGCACCCAAACTGGTAAGCCGCCTCATTATGTTAATCCTTATTGGGACCAAATTAACAATCGCTAGAGCTTGGAAACAACCCCACGTTTCTTTCACTTTAGTTAAAAGAAAAGTCTCCTGGATTATGGCCCAGGAAAAAATGGTAAGCACACTACTAGATACTACGGAGAAATACAAAGCCATCTAGGAACCCTGGACACAATATCTACGGATGGGGCTCACCCCCTGATTTGGTTTATATATACGCAGGATGGTGTGGGGCTATTCAGGTTTCTACTTCTTCTTTCCTATCTTGTTTCTCTTCCGATCCTTTTTACTTCTTCCTTTTACATCTCACTCTTGATCTGGTGCCACTACATCCCTGACCTTGGGATTCCTCCATGGGAATAAGGACAATCCTCATGGTCATCTCCGACAACTGGGGTACTTACTAAAAATAATCGAGAAAGGTACCAGGAAATAGAATCCATAGATCCTTCCCGTAAAAACTTCCACTACCACATAATTCTCTTGAGGATCTGATAAGGATATCACACATTAGTAATTAACATAGGATTCTTCTCTTCTGTTTATAACTTTTTTCTATATCTTCCATTGTATTTGTTTGACTTGGCACTCCAAGAGCTTAGTTCATAGCCATAATGTTCTCCTGACCTCTTATATGGAAACTTTTTACTGTTGATTTGCTTATACCATAGAATAAGATCTCTCTTAGGAATTTTCCTCAGGATCCAATCCTACCAACACATGTGATTCACTTTGGGAGCCCTTAGAGGGTGGCCTGGATGGCCCTTCGCCTCATGACACAGATTGATCCCAGGAGGGGTGTCGGGGGGGGGGGGGGCTCAGCTACATTTTTTTAATTATCTATTTTATTACATTTTTTTTTTATTTTACACTGTCCCTATAAAAACTTTCTATGATCACTTTTATTGCTATCACAAGGAATGTAAACATCCCTTGCGATAACAATACAGACTCCAAATCTCTCCTCTACCCTTAAAAGCAAAAGATAAAAAAAAAACTTTTATCTTTTTTTGCTTTAAGAAAAAAAAAGTAATGTTTACATGGCCTGACAACCCGGTCCGCCAAACGCATAGAGCTGGCGCTGGATGGTTCCTGGACTCAGCGATCAGTAACATAAGTCTGGGAATCACCAGGAATTGTTGGCCGGGGGAGGGGGGGCAATCCGCTACGGGGAAAACTTTTATCTGAAAAAAAAGAAAATACCGGGATTATGGCATCTAGCTGTAGCCATAACCCCTGTATTTAGTGTCGAACAAATTATGTATTTTCCCAGTTAGGCAGTCGGCAAGTGGTTAAAGTAAAACTATAAACAATTTTTTTTAAATTTTCGATTGATTAAGGCAAGGTTATAACCCCTGCCAGTTTTTGGGTTTTTTTGCCATCTGTGTCCCCTCGGGAAGATTTACCTTCACTTCCTGTCCCATAGCCAAAACAAGCAGTAAGAGAAAATCCCTGCAAATTAAGGAAATTTGTTGCGGCTCCCCCAGGTCACTAGTAGGGATGAGCCGAACACCCCCTGGTTTGGTTTGCACCAGAACTTGCGAACTGACAAAAAAATAGTGTGAACACCGTTAAAGTCTATGGGATGCGAACGTGAAAATCAAAAGTGCTAATTTTAAAGGCTTATATGCAAGTTCTTGCCATAAAACGTATTTGGGGACCCGGGTCCTGCCTCAGGGGACATGTATCAATGCCAAAAAAAGTTTTTAAACGGACGTTTTTTCAGGAGCAGTGATTTTAAAGTGGATGCTTAAAGTGAAACAATAAAAATGAAATATTCCTTAAAATATTGTGCCTGGGGGGGTCCCCTTAGTCTGCCTGTAAAGTAGCAAATTTTTCCCATGTTTAGAACAGTACCGCAGCAAAATGACATTTCTAAAGGAAAAAATTTCATTTAAAATTGCTCACGGCTGTAATGTACTGCCAGATCCCGGCAATATACATAAAAAAATAATTGAAAAAAACAGCGGGTCTGGTATGGATATTAAGGGGAACACCACGCCAAAATATTTTTTTTAAATGGCGTGGGAGTCCCCCACAAAATCTATACCAAACTCAAAGGACCTGGAATTGACAGAGGGAACCCATGCCGTTTTTTTCTTAATTCTGTCATAGGGCTCCCCTTAAACACTTCAATACACTATATTATATATTGTACACTGCACTATATACCCTGCACTGTATTATATATACTATGCTGACTACACCATATACTTTGAACTGCAGTATATATACTATACGGGCTGTACTATATACTCTGAACTGCAGTATATTTACTATACGGACTGCACTATATACTCTGCTGAAGAATTGGGCCTTAGGTGTTTGTGGTGGCAGAACACGGTAACCCCTCACAGTTACTCTTGTTGGGCGGAGGAATGGGCCCTGCTATTAAATATTATTTCAAAAATTGTAATTACATGCCCCTGTTAAACAGGGGCAGAAACATTGGGCCTTAAGTGTTGATGGTGCCAGAACATGGTAACCCCTCACAGTTATTCTTGTTGGGCACAGGAACGGTTCCTGCTGTTAAATATTATTTCAAAAATTGTAATTACATGCCCCTGTTAAACAGGGGCAGAAAACTTGGGCCTTGGGTGTTGGTGGTGCCAGAACACCGTAACCCCTCGCAGTCACTCTTGTTGGGCACAGGAACGGGCCCTGTTGTTAAATATAATTTCAAAAATTGTAATTACATGCCCCTGTTAAACAGGGCCAGAAAAATTGGGCCTTGGGTGGTGGTGGTGCCCTAAACTAAAAATATTGTTGGAAGCTAGCATCATCATGACTGAGGAAGAATAGGATAGGCAGCATAGGCAGTCTTCAAGGGATCCCAGATCCATAGCAAATTCAATCAGTTACATCACCATCAGCTGCTTGGTAGCTGCTGATCCAGGACTTATTAATTTTTATAAATGTGAGCCTATCAACAGAGTCTGTAGACAGGCACACTCTTTGATCCATTACAAACCCTCCAGCAGCACTGAATGTGCATTCAGAAAGCAAGCTGGATGCAGGACAGGTCAGCAGCTCAATTGCATATTGAGCAAGTTCTGGCCAGTGGTCCAACGTCAAGACCCAGTAACTCAGTGGATGCTCTGTTGGAAAGGTCTCCAAGTCTACTCTTGCCCCTAGATATTCCTGCACCATAGAATGCAGATGCTGGCGATGGTTGCTGGAACCTATCAGATCCTAGCAGACCTTGGCGCTGAGGAATTGTTTAAAGACATCGGTCAGCCGGCCACCTTTTCCACCGCTCTTCCTCTGACCAAACAAAGCCTCAGGAACACTTTTCTGAGGCACCAGGAAATGGTAAATGGTAACCCCCCAGGGTCTGGAAAAGCTGCTGCAGCATTGCCAACATTGAGTTCCACCTGGTGGGCATGTCACAAATTAGCCGAGCACTGGCATTGTATGACCGGCGGAAATGACCACAGACTTTTCTGGCCTGCCTCAGGAGATCTTCTGAGCCTGGGTACCTGGTCAAGAAACGCTGCACCACCAAATTCAGGACGTGTGTCCAACATGCAACAAAGAGGGGACAAAAAAGAAGGAGAAAAAATGCAGCTCACCCCTGGTATTGAAACAGGAAAAAGAGAGAAATTCCCTAAAGGTGGGGTTTTTTGGCTACAAATATTGAGTCAAAAATATATAAAAAATTAGAAAAGTTTATTTTACAAAAAATCACATATCATGAAGGTTAAGAAATTAGCTTCAGTAGGAAGTATTTTAAACTTTTAAAAACAGACATACATGATACAGACATATTTCCATAGTAACATTGGACAAAAATGTCAACAACAGGAAAAATAAACCTGACGCGTTTCAACCCGTATACTAGGGGTCTTCTTCAGAGGGCCAGTCTGTTGAGAGATATGTGGTATAAGTACACGTATGACAAAGTACTTACATACGGTAGCAATAATATGCAATATATACACACGATATAGTTACCCAACAATGTATGTCCAGCAGGAAAAATGAGACTTCCTACACGGAGATCCCTTTAAAAGCTGTTCACTCTCTCACCCCCAGGGGGTCTCAAAGCACCTCCACCGACACCGTAACCAGAAACCGGGGCAGTAGTCCAACGATGTGGCTTATGAGAAGTTACACTAAAGAATCACCCCCCGTCGGGCCAAACGATCGGCCAGGGGGCGAAAACACACCTGCAGCGAAAATCCAAAAATAGACTAAGCAATATACCCCTATATATAAGAAAAATTATTTGAAAAGATACAATTGTCCAAATAGATAGTCAAGTAACCAGCTATGAGGCACCAATCTGACTGCATTCAATATATGCAGTCAGTGGCCTCTAAATGCTTGGCAACTATACTTTCACCAAAAAGTAATAAATGAGTATGGTGAATGAATTAGAAAAAAAGGATTAAGAAAAAATAGATTATTTGGGTATTTGAGTAAAGTAGTTGATCAGAGGGTCAGAATAATATATGTCAGCTCAATTAGATAAAGTGATTGTGGAAAAGTAAAAAGAATCCAGTGAAATATGGAGTGTGTAGAAAAATAATTGTGCATACATAGTATCGGAAAAGTGACCCAAAGGGTGAAAAGGGATGCATACGGTGTGTACAAAGCCACACATAATGAAGAACCAGTAAAACTCAGAAGTGCAAGGAACAAAGGATATGTGAATAGAGAGGAAAGAAAAATGCCCCCAATAAGGCCATATATGGAAGAAACAAAAAGAACCCAATTATACCTTAACAGGTGTTGAAGCACATATGAAGCTGCGCCAAATAGCCCTATATGATCAGACTGCAATTTGTGACCTAGCCCGGGATTGGCCGCAAGTTTTGTCAGGCTCAGTGGATAAATGTCCAATCTGAGTTGACAAGTCTGAAATACATATATATGGAAAGAGGTATTATAAGTAACTAAACATAGGTACATAATAGATTTGTTATAAAGTATGAGTATAAAGGCAGAGATGGCGCAAGAACATACTGCTCAGGTGTATACTTACAGTGCAGGAGCTGCATAGATTTCTGACCCACCAAACAGAGAGACTACAGATCCAGAATCATTCACATGTCTATATACTTACTGAAGGCGTATCCTAATCAGGATGGATCCACTACAGGTGCACGTCCCCCCCCAGGCCGACCAGGTAGACCGTCATATGGGGCATGGCCGCCATTCAGGCAGCCTCGTGTGGCTTCCCTGGCGTTCGGGACGGGCGTATGGCCCTGAAATGACGTAATTCTCGTCGTAACCACGTGACGCACCTACGTCATGTTGCACGCATGGGGCCCCGCGCATGCGCAGTGACGGGAACGTCCGAGAATGGTCCAGAACGCCACCACCAAGGAGGAAAGATCCCCAATGAGGCAGCCGGTACCAGCCCGGGTGGCAGATGGGGAAAAAATGGGAGGAGCCGCTGGATGGTAACTGGTTCCCCCCCCTTGCCGGGAAGGCACATCCGAGGAAAACCCACCCCGATCTGGAGGCAGCGGCAGCAAGTGTGCCAGACTCCCCAGGGGGAGAACAGGAAGACCAAAAGAGAAACATCATAACCATTTACATTTGCTTGCAAAGAAAAGGAATATATGGGAACAAATGGTACATGACATGCGTGGGTATATTCTCCCAAGCTGATTTTAATTACATAATGATACTACTCAGACATCATATATAATATACGTATACATGAGACATCAGTACAAGTAAGGGATACTGGTCACATACATTAATAAGTCTGCAAAATGAATAAAACAAGGTAGGACGAAATAGAAACAGGATTAAATCATCCAAAAAGGGGAATATAAAGACCGAAAAAATGACAAAAAGGGCTTTTTTGTTGAGAGGAGTGTTCCGAGAATATTTATTGGGTTTTCCCCAAAACAAAGCTCTTTAAAAATGTGGCCAATGAGATAGCCTCATTTAATCCTGGAAAAGAGGTGGCATCTAGCTTGAATATCCACCTCCGTTCGTGTTGCAACAGGGTTTTGTTCCAATCACCGCCTCGATCTGGTATGTGAATCCGATCGAGTGCGGTGAAGGATACTTTGGGCATTCTGTAATTGTGCACTGTCACCACATGTCGCCTAAGTGGTAAGTAGTGGTTACCGATTTGCATATAATAGATGTGTTTGGATATGCGACGGTAAAATTCTTTTTTTGTCTACCCAACATAATATGCTCCGCATTCACATGACATGAGGTACACCACTCCTCGTGTCTGGCAGTTGGTGAAGTGCGCGGGATTAAACATTACTCCATTCGGGAGACGGAATGTTTTTTCCCATCTTATGAATTGACAGAAAGAGCAGTGCTCACAGGGGAACGAGCCAAAGATTGAACAGTGTTTCAATCTTTTCTGTTCATCCTTGAACTCACTTTGGACTAATTTGTAGCCCGCCTGAAGGTAATGGAAGGGCTGGTTGAAATAAAACCGCTAACCTTTGGATCGTCCCTAAGTATGGGCCAATATTTTTGAATGATGTTCCTAATCGCATGGTGCTGTTTGGAGAATCGAAGGATGATCCTGGCAGGATCCATACCACGATCATCCACCGTCCTCTTTTTGAATAACAAATCACATCTGGATTGTGCGGCTGCTCTGTTGTAGGCCTTGCGTAGACAAGAACGGCTGTAACCACATGCCAGCAGTCTAGTCTGAAGGTTATACGCTTCTTGTTTAAAAAGAGTATCATCTGAACAATTCCTGCGTAGTCGCAGGTATTGTCCATACGGGATGGGATTCTTTAGTACTACAGGGTAAAAGCTATCCGCATGGAGCACTGTGTTTCCTGTGGTGCTTTTTCGAAACAGAGTACTAGAGATTTTACCCTCAGGGGTACGTCTCAGCTGGACGTCCAAAAACGTCATTTGGTTGTGATCATAGGTCATGGTGAACTTTAAGTTGTGTTTGTTCTGATTGATAGACAGTCAAAGAATTTTAGCAACATTTCCTCAGAGCCCTCCCAGATGAGGAGGACATCATCAATGTATCGTAGCCACAAAAATATGTCGCTCGTATACATGGCGAGGTCCCCGTCATCTAGGAGGGCTTTCTCCCACTCCCCCAGGTACAAGTTAGCGTAGGCCAGGGCATAACAAGTGCCCATAGCCACTCCCTGCACCTGGAGGTAGTGGGAGTTGTTGAAGAAGAAGAAGTTATGATACAGGATGTGATCAAGCCCATCCGTGATGAAATCATTCAATGTTTCATCGTATTTTTGGCTCCGCTGTAGGAGTGCCCGTACAGCTGCGATCCCCTTGTTATGGGGGATCGAGCTGTACAGGGCCTCAACATCAATGGCGACCAAAAATGAGTTTGCGGGAAGGATTATCTCCTTAACTGATTGTAGCAGATGTATTGTGTCCTTCAAAAAGGAAGGCATACACAGGACAAACGGTTGTAAAAAGGAATCAATAATCTTGCTCAGGTTTTCAGATATTCCTCCATTTCCAGAGATGATTGGTCGCCCGGGAGGTTTTTTCTGGCATTTATGGATTTTGGGTAGACTATAAAATGTAGCCACCCGTGGATGTTTAATCCCAATAAACTCATATTGGTCTTTGGTAATAACCCCTCTTTCAAAAGCCGACTGAATCAAATCATAAAATTTGGTATAAGAGGCTTGTATATCGGTAACCACTACTTACCACTTGGGCGACATGTGGTGACAGTGCACAATTACAGAATGCCCAAAGTATCCTTCACCGCACTCGATCGGATTCACATACCAGATCGAGGTGGTGATTGGAACAAAACCCTGTTGCAACACGAACAGAGGTGGATATGCAAGCTAGATGCCACCTCTTTTCCAGGATTAAATGAGGCTATCTCATTTGCCCCATTTTTAAAGGGCTTTGTTTCGGGGAAAACCCAATAAATATTCTTGGAACACTCCTCTCAACAAAAAAGCCCTTTTTGTCATTTTTTCAGTCTTTGTATTCCCCTTTTTGGATGATTTGATTCTGTTTCCATTTCGTCCTACCTTATTTTATTCATTTTGCTGTGTTCTTCCAGACTTATTAATGTATGTGACCAGTATCTCTTACTTGTACTGATGTCTCATGTATACGTATATTATATATGATGTCTGAGTAGTACCATTATGTAATTAAAATCAGCTTGGGAGAATATACTCATGCATGTACCATTTGTTGCCATATATTCCTTTTCTTTGCAAGCAAATGTAAATGGTTTTGATATTTCTCTTTTGGTCTTCCTGTTCTCCCCCTGGGGAGTCTGGCACACTCACTGCGGCTGCCTCCAGATCGGGGTGGGTTTTCCTCGGATGTGCCTTCCCGGCAAGGGGGGGGAGGAACCAGTTACCATCCAGCGGCTCCTCCCCTTTTTTCCCCATCAGGCAACCGGGCTGGTACCGGCTGCCGCATCAGGGATCTTTCTTCCTTGCCGGTGGCGTTCTGGACCATTCTCGGACGTTCCCGTCACTGCGCATGCACAGGGCCCCACGCGTGCGACGTGACGTAGGTGCATCACATGGTTACGACGAGAATGACATCATTTCGGGGCCGTACGCCCGTCCGAACGCCGGGGAAGCCACACGAGGCTGCCTGAATGGCGGCCATGCCCCCTGTGACGGTCTACCTGGTCGGCCTGGGGGAGGACGCGCACCTGTAGTGTATCCATCCTGATTAGGATACGCCCTCAGTAAATATATAGACATGTGAATGATTCTGGATCTGTAGTCTCTCTGTTTGGTGGGTCAGAAATCTATGCAGCTCCTGCACTGTAAGTATACACCTGAGCAGTATGTTCTTGCGCCATCTCTGCCTTTATACTCATACTTTATAACAAATCTATTATGTACCTATGTTTAGTTACTTATAATACCTCTTTCCACATATATGTATTTCAGACTTGTCGACTCGGATTGGACATTTATCCACTGAGCCTGACACAACTTGTGGCCAATCCCGGGCTAGGTCACAAATTGCAGTCTGATCCTATAGGGCGATTTGGCGCAGTTTCATATGTGCTTCAACACCTGTTAAGGTATAATTGGGTTCTTTTTGTTTCTTCCATATATGGCCTTATTGGGGGCATTTTTCTTTCCTCTCTATTCACATATCCTTTTTTCCTTGCACTTCTGAGTTTTACTGGTTCTTCATTATGTTTGGCTTTGTACACACCGTATGCATCCCTTTTCACCCTTTGGGTCACTTTTCCAATACTATGTATGCACAATTATTTTTCTACACACTCCATATTTCACTGGATTCTTTTTACTTTTCCACAATCACTTTATCTAATTAAGCTGATGTATATTATTCTGACCCTCTGATGAACTACTTTACTCAAATACCCAAATAATCTATTTTTTCTTAATCAATTTTTTCTAATTCATTCACCATACTCATTTATTACTTTTTGGTGAAAGTATAGTTGCCAAGCATTTAGAGGCCACTGACTGCATATATGGAATACAGTCAGATTGGTGCCTCATAGCTGGTTACTTGACTATCTATTTGGACAATTATATCTTTTCAAATAATTTTTCTTATATATAGGGGTATATTGCTTAGTCTATTTTTGGATTTCTGCTGCAGGTATGTTTTCGCCCCCTGGCCGATCGTTTGGCCCGACGGGGGGTGATTCTTTAGTGTGACTTCTCATAAGCCACATCGTTGGACTACTGCCCCGGTTTCTGGTTACGGTGTCGGTGGAGGTGCTTTGAGACCCCCTGGGGGTGAGAGAGTGAACAGCTTTTAAAGGGATCTTCATGTAGGAAGTCTCCTTTTTCCTGCTGGACATACATTATTGGGTAACTATATCGTGTGTATATATTGCATATTATTGCTACCGTATGTAAGTACTTTGTCATATGTGTACTTATACCACATATCTCTCAACAGGCTGACCCTCTGAAGAAGACCCCTAGTATATGGGTTGAAACGCGTCAGGTTTATTTTTCCTGTTGTTGACATTTTTGTCCAACGTTACTATGGAAATATGTCTGTATCATGTATGTCTGTTTTTAAAAGTTTAAAATACTTCCTACTGGAGCTCATTTCTTAACCTTCATAATATGTGATTTTTTGTAAAAAAAACTTTTCCAATTTTTTATATATTTTTGACTCAATATTTGTACTTTGCTGCCAAAAAACCCCACCTTGGGGGAATTTCTCTCTTTTTCGTGTGTCAAACATGGAACATGGGTCAAGTGTCCCTGTCGGAGGGCGGAGAGAAGGTTGGTGCCATTGTCGTATACAACCATTCCTGGCTGAAGCTGGAGTGGTGTCAAGCACCTCTGAGTCTACCCCTGCAGAGCTTACAGAATCTCTGCCCCCGTGTGGCTCCTGTCCCCTAGGCAGACAAACTCAAGCACTGCATGACATATTTTTGCCTGAGCGTTTAGGGAGCACTGCTGGTTCAGAGGACAATTCTGCAGAAGAGGCCATAGAGGAAGAAGAAGAGGATGGAGGGGAGCATGCAGATGTTGTGGCAGAATCACCACTAGCTTTTTGGAGGCATGGTGGCGGAACAAGCTCCAACACTGAACCCTGTCCTGCATCCTTCCCAGCTGCCAGCAAAGTTACCCAGTGCGCCGTGAAGAAAAGGTAACGTCCCTGCCCATGCCTTTCACTTTTTGAAGTCTTGTCCTACCCGTCTAGGGAACGCCCGAACCTTGAGGTCCTGTCATGGACAGACCTTAGGTGGTATTGTTTCATCCCCAGTTATCCAGAAGGATAAGCCCCTGGTTTTGGTCCCCCTTTCTTGGGCTGAGTCATCCATGGAGATACAGGCTCTAATCGACTCTGGGACTGCAGGCCTGTTCATTGATGCTGCCTTTGTATCGCAGCACTTGATTCCACTGCAGCTGCCTGACACTCCACTTGCCATTGAGGCTCTTGATGGGAGACCTCTACAGCCTGCCCATGTGACTCATGGGATGGTTCCATTGTCCCTGGCCGTAGGGGCTCTTCACCATGAGATAATCCAATTCCAAGTTATTTCCTCACCTAGGTTTCTGCTGGTTATTGGTTATCCTTGTGTCAGAGTCCTGGATGAGAGGCCGGATTGCAGAGGGGGCGTCCCTTGCGGCTAAGTGCAGCATAACCCTGGGAGTGCGACAGGGAACACGGTGCCCAAAGGTGCACGGGTTGCCAGGGCGCTGTTACTGAGTAGCTGATAGCAGGGTGTTGCTGGGGTGCGCTGGTAAGGTTAAAGGGCAACCGTGCAAGGAAAGATTCCAGGTATGGAGCCGTGGAGCAACCAGGAGCGGAGTCAGAGCCAGGCCAATGGTCATGCAGCACAGGAATCAGTCCGAGGTAAAGTACAGCAGGATAATCAGGAACGGAGAAGGTAGCCGAGCCAGGGGTCAAACACAGGAGGACGATCAAGGTACAGATGCGGAGCAGAAGAATAGTCGGGTCAATGCAGGCGGAACACAGGAGTTGTCAGGCAAGCCGAGTAGTAACAGGAAACAGATATAACGACAGGCACAAGGAACACAGGAAGCTAATGATAATCCAGCAACCAGCATGTACCAGCAGCAGGCTAAATAGGCAAAAGCCACCAATGATTACTGTGATGCGCGCTCCTGCTATTGCGCACCCGTCGTTGTGCGCCTACGTGCGCGCATGCGCACAGAGATTCGCCTGGCACCACCATGATGGATACTGGCAGAATTACCTGTCCTACCCTACCCTTTTTTGGGGTATTGGGCTTGAAACCTCTGCAACAGTCTAGGAGCATGAACGTTAACTGCTGTTTCCCAAGAATTATCTTCCACAAAGTAACCTTTCCATTTAACAAGAGATTGAATAGTCCTACCTCTCCAACGGCAGCCCAGAATGTCTTCTACTTCATATTCTGTTTCGTTGTCCACCGAGATTGGAGGTGGTGGTGCTTCTTCTATCCCTGGAAAAGGACTGGAAACAACAGAAACATGGAATACCGGGTGGATCTTATAGGAACTTGGTAAAGACAATTCAAATGCCACTGGGTTAATTTCTTTCTTAATTGTGAATGGACCGATAAACCTCAGTCCTAACTTCCGGGAGGGGCAAGGAAGCTTGAGATTTGTTGAGGAAAGCCAAACTCTATCTCCAACTTTAAAGGCAGGGTCTATCCTTTCCTTGTCATAGTGTTTTTTATAATTCTCTTGGGCTTTCTGCATAGTTGCCTGGAGAGTTAGGTAATTAGCCTGAATGGCATTTATCCTGTCCTGGACTGTGGGGACTGAAGTTTCTGGTATAACATTAGGCAGAAATGAGGGATGGAAACCGTAGTTGGCCCAGAAAGGTGACTGATTGGTGGAAGCATGGATTGAGTTGTTGTATGCAAACTCCGCACATGGGAGTAGCAGGGACCAATCGTCCTAGGAGAAGGAGCAGAAGCAATGTAAGTACTGTTCTAAAGTTTGATTAGTCCTCTTGGTTTGACTGTTGCTTTGAGGATGGTAAGCTGAAGATAGGCACACTTTAATGGAAAGCATTCTGCAGAGCTCCTTCCAGAATTTAGATGTGAATTGCACCCCTCTGTCGGACACAATGTTGCTCGGTAGGCCGTGAAGTCTGACTATCTCCTTTATGAAGATCTTCGCCGTATCGGCAGCAGATGGTGTACCCATCATGGGCAAGAAATTCGCCATTTTGGACAGGCGGTCAACGACTACCACGATGGTTGTAAATTCCTCCGAGGGTGGTAACTCTACTACGAAATCCATAGATATTTCTTTCCATGGTTGCCCCGGGAAAAGGCAATGGGCATAGTAAACCCCAAGGTTTGATGTTAGATCCCTTATTACGTTGACAAATGTTGCAGGAACTAACATATTCCCTGCAATCAGGCTTCAGAGTGGGCCACCAAAAAGATCGCTGAACAAGTCTTTCGCACCCGAAGTGACCAGCAAGTTGGTGGTCATGTAAAGTCTTTAGGACCTGGGCTCTGGCTTGCTGTGGAACAAAAATTTTGTTTTGATACCAAAGAAACCCTTCCTGGTTCCTTAAGGACAATGCCTCTGGTTCAGAGCATTGTGAAGAAGCTTGTTTCAGTGAGGAACTCAGATCGGTTTGAATCATGAGGAAATTCTGTGGAGACAATATAGTGCTGGGAGTGATTTCTTCGGGAGTGTCAGGAAACATCCGGGACAAGGCATCAGCCTTTATGTTCTTGGACCCCAGAAGGAAGGATTTGTGAAAATTAAATCTGGCAAAAAACAAGGCCCATCAAGCTTGTCGGGGTCTTAAGCGTTTAGCCATGTGAAGATACTCCAGGTTTCTGTGATCCGTGAATATCATAATGGGATGCTGAGCACCTTCAAGGAGGCTCCAGGGCAGTTTTAATAGCCAAGAGTTCTCGATCACCCACATCATAATTCCTTTCAGACTGACTCATCTTCCGCGAGGAGAAGGCCATAGGATGGAGTAACGACTTAGGACCCTGACGTTGGGATAAGACTGCCCCTGTGGCAACTTCAGAGGCGTCAACCTCTAAGATGTACGGCAGGACCGAATCAGGATGTTGCAGGATGGGTGCAGAAGTAAAGAGAGATTTGAGCTTATCAAAAGCTGATTGGGCTTCTGGAGACCACAGGAACCGAGTATGTGAATGGGTAACTTGGATGATTGGTGAGATGATGGAGGAAAAGTTCTTTATAAACCTCCTATAAAAGTTTGCAAACCCCACAAATCTTTGTACTCCCTTTTTTATTTGATGGAGTTAGCCAGTCCAAGATTGCCTGCACCTTTTGTGGATCCATAGCAACAACACCAGTGGAGATAATTAGCCCCAGGAATTGTATTGACTCCTTTTCGAAATCACACTTTTCTGCTTTTATATAAAGTTTGTGCTTCCGTAGTGTGTGCAGAACTGTCTTTACATGTGTACGATGGAGCTCCAGGGTAGTTGAAAATATCAGGATATCATCCAGGTAGATGATGACGAAGTAATCTGGAAATTCTCGAAAGATATCATTTACGAAATGTTGGAATGTGGCCGGGGCGTTGCACAATCCAAATGGCATCACTAAGTACTCAAAATGTCCAAAGCGAGTTCTAAATGCTGTTTTCCATTCGTCACCCTCCCAGATGCGGACCAGATTGTAGGAAGCCTAAGCCGAAGGTCAAGCTTAGTAAATATTCGACAGTACGGAGTCTCTGGAAAAGTTCCGGAACTAGAGGGAGAGGGTAGCGGTTTTTTATAGTGATTTTATTGAGCTCCCTGTAATCCACACATGGTCTTAGGGATTTGTCCCTTTTTTCGACAAAAAAGATTCCGGCTCCAGCAGGAGAGGAGGAGGGACGGATGAAGCCTTTCTCCAGGTTTTCATCAATGTATTGTATTGTCTCAATGTCCCTAGTTCCATCTCCGAAAGGGGAAATATGCGACCGAATGGGATTTCGGCTCCTGGGAGTAATTCAATTGGGCAATCGTATGACCGGTGTGGTGGCAGGACATCAGCCTTTTTCTTGTCAAAGATGTCTGAAAACTCCTGGTAGGCCGGTGGAATATTCTGATTATTGACAGGTACAGGTTGAACTGACAGGCAACTGGCTGCATTGCTGGATTCAGGGGCAAGACAGTAATGCAGGCAATAAGGTGAAGTAAATGAAATTTCTTTCTTGATCCAGTTGATCTGGGGGCTGTGGGCTAGGAGCCACGGGGTACCTAAGATGACAGGGAACATAGGTGAGCTTAGGATGTCGAAACATATAAATTCCTGATGACCATCACGATATAGTAACAAAAAGAGGAACAGTCTCTTGTGTCACAGGACCGGAACTAGGCAGGGTGCTATCAGCCAGGAGAACTTCCAATCTACGTTTCTTGGGGAGCAGAGGCAGGCCAAGCTTTACTGCTAAGTCCAAGTCCAGGAAACAGCTGCATGCCCCGGAGTCATCTATGGCCTGAAGCTGAACCCCCTTGTTGGCCAACTGTAGCGTGATAAAAAGGGTAAGGTGGGAAGAGGAAGTTCCGGACATCTGGAAGTACACTGAAGAGTTCTTAGGTAACTTGCTGGGCCTTATGGGGCAGTTGCTCAGGAAATGTCCTTTTTGGCCACAATAGACAGAGATTGGCTCAACGTCATTTTTCCTCAGGAGTCAGTGCAGATCGCACCAAAGCCACGGGCATAGCGCCGATCTCTGGTACCAGCATTTTAGTAGTCTGTGAACGTTCAGCCTGGCGCTCTCGAAGGCGTCTATCCAACTGGATGGACAGTTGAATGAGCCCCTCGAGGGTAGTTGGGGTGCCGATCCTGGCCAACTCGTCCTTGAGGGATTCAGAAAGCCCCAGGTGAAACTGATATTTCAACGCAGCCTCATTCCAGTCTGTATCTACAGACCACCGGCGGAAGTCCAGAGTATAGTCTTCCACCGGGCGCTGTTTCTGCTGAAGAGAATGCAGAGCGGCCTCAGCGGTGGCTGTGCGTTGGGGGTCTTCATAAAGTTGCGACATAGCCGCAAGTAACGTTTCCGCTGAACTAGTAGCTAGGTCCTTCAGTTCCCATAACCTGTGGGCCCAGGCCTGGGGTTCATTGGTCAGCAGGGAGATGAGGAAGCCAACTTTGACAGTCTCAGTGGAAAAGGTCCGGGGTTGCAGAGCCAGATATAACAAGCAGGCATTTTTGAAAGATCTGAATTTCTGCCGGTCTCCGGAGAAACGTTCAGGGGTAGGTACCCGTGGTTCTGGGGGCAAAGTCAGTACTGAAGAGGCCGTAGCAGGGAGATTGGAGGAGGAAGGACCAGGGTCCAAAAAGACAGATGGTAGAATAAGATGTTGGAGTTTCCCTTCTAATTGGAGGTATCCTTCCTGAAGACTTTGGACCACTCATGCAAGGGTAGTAGCCTGTTGGCACAAAGTCTCTATTGGGGACGCACCTCTGCCGGCCTCAGTCATGGCTGGATTATACTGTCAGAGTCCTGAATGTGAGGCCGGATTGCAGAGGGGGCGTCCCTTGTGGCTAAGTGCAGGGTAACCCTGGGAGTGCACGGGTTGCCAGGGCGCTGTTGCTGAGTAGCTGATAGCAGGGAGCTGCTGGAGTGCGCTGGTAAGGTTAAAGGGCAACCGTGCAAGGAGAGATTCCAGGTATGGAGCCGTGGAGCAACCAGGAGCGGAGTCAGAGCCAGGCCAATGGTCATGCAGCACAGGAATCAGTCTGAGGTAAAGTACAGCAGGATAATCAGGAACGGAGAAGGTAGCAGAGCCAGGGGTCAAACACAGGAGGACGATCAAGGTACAGATGCGGAGCAGAAGAATAGTCAGGTCCAAGCCAGGGTAAATACAGGCGGAACACATGAGTAGTCAGGCAAGCTGAGTAGTAACAGGAAACAGGTATAACAACAGGCACAAGGAACACAGGAAGCTGGTGATAATCCAGCAACCAGCGTGTACCAGCAGCAGGCTTAAATAGGCAAAAGGGCGCCAATGATTACTGTGATGTGCGTGCATGCGTTAGCGCGTGCGTCTGCGCGCTCCCGCTATTGTGCACCTGTGTGCACCCGTCGTCGTGCGCCTATGTGCACGCAGGCGCACAGAGATTCGCCTGGCGCTACCATGATGGATACTGGCAGAATTACCCGTCCTATGGCTATTACCCTGACACCTTGGTTACAGAGGCACAACCCCCCTTTTGATTGGCTCCGTGCTGAGGTTCTCTCCGGTCACCACAATACAGTGAGACATGCTTCCAGAAGGTAGCCAAGGTCCTGTACACTTCTTCACTCTCCTCCTTGCCGGAGGAGTACCACGATTTTAGCGATGTCTTTGACAAAGGTCAAGCCGGTAGTTTGCCTCCACAATGGCCTTATGATTGCGCAAGTGACCTTCAACCTGGTGCCATAGCCTCTCGTGGCCGGGTTTACCCTTTGCCGGTCTTGGAGGATAACAGTATGCAAGTAAAGGCGCACAATCTGGAAAAATCGAGTAAAAACACCATGGAATGCAAATAGTAGATATAAAAGGTTATTATATATAAATAACACTATATAAGAGGGGGGTGGAGTGATAATAAGTCCATAAAAGTTCATAGTAAAAACAGGGGAAGGAGGAATGATGATGGAGAATCCAGAAGCAGGGCTGCCTTCAAGGGGAACTGAAACCAAGTTCCAAATATCTAAGAGAAAGCACAAGGAGAGAGGCGGCTCTGGGTGAAGAAGTAAAAAGTAATTTATTAAATCACATGTACAGGCAACTCACATGTATGAAGTCATCAATAGGCATGTAATAATTAAAAGTGCATCCATCGTGAGAAAAGTCATCAGATCCGTCATGGAGAATCTTCCTGCTTGCCAAGCGTGTAGCTGTGTGTGCTCAGAACACCGCAAGTTGGAAAAGCCGGCTGCGGTGGAGACAAAACTCAAAGCGAGGCTTGGAACGCAGGTGGATGGCAGGCAAGGAGAGATGGCGTCACTGGTAAGTGACGCGTTTCACGAGTGTACGGGCTGCAATGACGTGGCAGCCGCGCTCCTTCATCAAGCTGTGGATGGATGGTAGTGCTGACATTTAAAAACCTAACGGGGCGTGGCCGGGATGTGATCGAGGCAGGATGTGTGTGCTCTGAGCTCCTGTGAACCTCCGGTATCTTATCCTGATTACAGCTGATTTTGCGGTTTGAAATACTACTGACGGTGTCTCTCAAAGTGTGGAGACATCTGGGTGGCTTGCTATGCCGTCCTCGGCATCGAAACAGCAGAGAAACCCCCGTTCTCAGCCGCCGAAGGAACAGAAAAATCTCCGCTCCCAGGGCAGCATGGTGACTAGCCCCGCCCACTCCTCTTCTGCTCCAGCTCCTGTGAATACGACACAGCGCGCCAAGACAACCAGGGTAAAGATGGCGCAGCAGGACACAGCTTCTGCATCGCAGCTTGAAGATAATCCTCTCTCATCAGCAGAGATTGAGCTGGATACAGCAGCTATAACTGGTCCGATAGAGGCTATAGAGGCTATAGCGGCATCTAAATCGGAGCTAATGGGGCGCATTGATTTACTGGCCTCAGAATGCAATCTCATCCGCCACGATTTGGATAAGATTAGGGGCAGATTAACCACTGCGGAGGAAGTAGGAGATGCCTCACACAGTCAAGGGTCGCAATTAAGGGAGTTGAAGGAGATGGTGGGAGCTTTGCAACGCAGAGCAGATGATTCTGAAGACCGTCAGCGATGAAATAATGTGAGGGTGGTGGAACTTCCGGAAGGAGCAGAAGGCACCGATACGACCGCATTTGCAGAACAATTTTTTAAATCGTTGCTCTCTCTTGGTGATCTCCCCCCCACATATGTGGCTGAAAGAGCGCACAGGGTCCCCACGGGAGCCAGACCTTCAGGTGCCCCACCGAGGCCGTTTCTGGTTCGGTTCCTCAATTATAGGGACCGTGATATGTTGCTAGCAGAGGCCAGAAAGCATAAAGAGTTAAAATTGGAGAACGCCCGTATCATGCTATTCCCAGACTTCTCGGCAGAAACCCAGAAAAGATGTCGCTCCTTTCAAGAGGACATTCAGGGAGAGAGACCTAAAATACAGCATGCTTTACCCCAGTCGTCTACGGGTACAACATAAATGTACTGTGAAATTCTTTGAAACCCCACAAGATGCTAGCGACTGGTTGGATCATAATTAGTGATGGCACTGTTCTTTGCTGGAATGACTACAATGAAGTTCTTTTTGTTCATTTTGTTTTTCTTTGGCACACAGTTTCTGGATCTATACTCTTTTCTATTTTTTTTTTTTTTTGCCCCCTGTTACGCTGCAGGACTTTTCTCTTTTTTGCACAGGTTAATTGGGGGAGGAAGCTCCAAGAGGAAGAAGGAGCACGAATATTAGGACAGAATTGCTGCTGCTGGTGCTTTGAGGGGCCATCCCCCTGTTGGAGTACTTCCAGCCTATGAGGTACTATTCTCTACACTAAATCCATCAGTATTTGGAAACTGAGAGGCCTATATGGAGATGTCTGCATACTACTGCAACTATTTCCACTGTAAATGTACTACTTCTAGCATCGTCAGGTTCAGTCGGCTGTACTTTTATATGGAATCAACAAGGAGTCTCAAGGAGCAGACAATGTTTTTCTTTTTTTCTTTTATGCCGAACTATCGACACTTTTGGTTGAGCTCTTTTGGAGTTTTTTGTTACAGGGTTAAAGCTGCATACCGGACTTTTTTTGTTTTTTTTGTTTTTTGTTTTGTTGTAAGGTTCCCAGTTTCTGGTATAACAGCAGGGGGGGGGAAGATTTGACCACAGTCATATATGTTGTACAAATGTTGCATCAGAGGTTCCTTTCTTGCTCACACTCTCAGAATTATTTTACTTGAACATATTTGTGATATCATTAGGGAAGACTTGTACATTAGATATGTTACCTAAAGAGGATGGATAGTAGGATAAAAATCATTTCATGGAATGTCAGGGGTCTGAATAACAAATTCAAGAGGGCAGCTGTGTTCCAATATCTTAAACAAGTGAAGCCGCATGTCGTTCTCCTTCAGGAGACACATTTGGAGGGAAATAAATCTCTTGCATTGCGTAGACCATGGATACAGAGGTCCTTCCATTCCTCTTATTCATCATACGCTAGAGGAACATCTATATTGATAAATAAAGCGATTGCATGCACCATCCATCGGGTGTTCACTGACCCGGGAGGACGATATGTGGCATTAGTGTTAGATTTGGCATATCAAAAAATATTACTTGTGAATGTTTACCTACCACCACCATTTAAAGCGCAATTGTTATATGATTTGTTAACTACTCTAGCACCGTACCTGCATTTACCTATGTTATTTATGGGTGACTTTAATAATATATTGGATTCTACATTGGATTCATCTAATGCTAATAGGACAGCTTCGGTGGATCTCTGCACGTGGGCTTCGGTAGCGGGTTTGACTGAAATTTGGAGGTGGAAAAACCTGGGGGTCGTGTCCTATTCACATTTGTCTACCACTCATAAATCCTCAGCTAGAATAGACTTAGCATTTGGGAATGCCCTACTATTGAACAGTTTAGGTGGATCAGACTATTTAGCTGGGGGGACTTCAGACCACAATCCTTTGTTGGTTCCCTTGACTTATCCCACCGGAGGCCATAAAGGGGGTTGGAGATTGGCACCAGGATGGTTGCAAGAGGAGCAAGTAACTACACCAGTTCAAGCTGCAATGGAAACCTTTTGGGTGACAAATGTGGATTTGGCTGACCCGCCTATTGTTTGGGATGCTTTGAAAGCGGTCTCAAGAGGTGAATTTATATCGGCAATTAAAGCGGCTAGGAAAGAACATAATCAAGAACATGAAACTCTTATGACTAGGGAGAGGGAGTGTGCACAGCTTCAGGCGGACTCCCCCTCGGAGGCTAATTATGCCTCCTTGCTGCATAGTAGGAGAACAATAGAAGTTAATTTCACGGAATTGGCTCATACTGAGGCAAAAAGGAGGGCGGAAAATATTTTTGCTGAGGGGGATAAAAATGGTAAGCTGTTGGCCAACCTGGTGGCTAACCAAAAGATTCCTGTTAGCATCCCGGTGATAAAAAACAGCGCAGGGACACTAATATCGGATCCAGTGGGAATTATGGATGAATTTGTGAGTTTCTACAAGGCCCTATACTC
This sequence comes from Aquarana catesbeiana, assembly GCF_042186555.1. Classification (NCBI taxonomy): domain Eukaryota; kingdom Metazoa; phylum Chordata; class Amphibia; order Anura; family Ranidae; genus Aquarana; species Aquarana catesbeiana. The sequence goes on along the minus strand of NC_133330.1, from coordinate 241,113,821 downwards.
CCCAATTCAGTCTTATGACGTGGCAGAGCTGGAAGATCTTCTCCAGAGCCTTTCCATGTCTAAATTAACAGATACAGATGCCACCCAGTTGGATGCAGATATCTCTGTTCTGGAAATTGAGGCGGCCATACTTTCTTTTCCCCTAAATAAAGCCCCGGGCCCGGATGGTTTTCCTGCCAACTTCTATAAGGCCTACATGTCACAACTGGCCTCTAGACTAAATTTATTGTTCAAGCATTGTTGGGAAAATGGCTCCTTGCCGGCTTCAATGATGGAGGCATATATGGTACTTCTCCGAAAGCCAGGCAAGGACCCGCAGCTGTGCTCGTCGTATCGCCCAATAGCATTACTTAACTCGGATCTGAAGATTCTTGCTAAGGTGTTACTGGCCACGGTCATTTCGACTCTGGTTGACATCGACCAAACAGGTTTTATGCCAGGTATGTCTACGGATACAAACTTAAGGAGGCTGTTTACACATATTCAGATGGATAATACAGAGTTCCCGGCCAAAGTGGTTGTCTCCATAGATATCGAGAAAGCTTTCGATTCTGTGGACTGGCAATACATGCATAAGGTTTTGGAAAGCATGGGGTTCGGTCCTGGCTTCCGTCGCTGGGTCAGTCTACTTTACAGCACACCGAGGACGGCGGTGAGGCTTGTCACCATGGTTTCTGACTTCTTCCAAATAGGTAGAGGCACCAGACAGGGGTGCCCGCTCTCCCCTTTCCTTTTCGGCCTGATGATGGAGCCCTTGGCTAGGGCCCTTCGGCGTTCGGAGGAGGTGCAGGCAATTTGGGTTGGATCCATAATTGAATGTATTGCATTATATGCTGATGACTTGCTTCTGTTTCTCAAAGATCCTGGTCCGTCTTTTAGGGCAGCCTTGCTGGTTATGGATAGATTCGCCACCTTTTCGGGTTTGCGAGTAAACTGGGGTAAGTCATCTATCTTACGGTTGGGAAACGAGGCAAAAAAACTAGCAGACGATACTCTGCTGTTACAATGGGTCTCATTAATAACTTATTTAGGGGTTAAAGTCACAGCCAATATTCAAGATTACCTGTCCCTGAATCTCCTACCTTTGGTAAATAGACTTAAGCAAAAAACGGCAGCATGGAACCTACCTCTCTCTTTGATGGGGCGGGTTAGTCTAATAAAAATTAAATTTCTATCGGTGATCTTATATTTTCTGCGGCACTCCCCGGTGTGGATTCCCAAGGGGTATTTTAAAACATTAAACAGCATCATAGGATCTTTCATATGGTCCCCAAATTCTCCACGCATAAGTATAATGCCCCGTACACACGGTCGGATTTTCCGATGGAAAATGTCCGATCGGAGCGTGTTGTCGGAAATTCCGATCGTTTGTGGTCTCCATCGGACATTTTCCATCGGATTTTCCGACACACAAAGTTTGAGAGCAGGATATAAAATTTTCCGACAACAAAATCCGATTGCGTCAATTCTGCCCGTGTGTGGCCTGTTCCGACGCACAAAGTGCCACGCATGCTCAAAAGAAATTCCGACACGGAACAGCTCGGTCTGGTAAAATTAGCGTTCGCAATGGATACAGCACTTTCGTCACGCTGCAATGTTAAAGATGGTTTAATACAGCGCACTCTCTTCTTCTTTATAATGTGAGAAGAATTAAGTAGTTTTGCTGCTCATATTCACACACACTTCTCACAATCTTAATTTATTTTCTTTCCTTGGGATTCCCTGAATATATTGTTATTTGTCACATCGTACAAAAATTTTTTTTTTTTGTTTTGATTTAAAGCCATTTTTCTTTTCGATTTTATGTTTTTTTTCAAAGGCTGATCTTTGTTTAATGTTATTTTTAGTTTTACTCCAGACTATTTTTGTGTGTGTTTTGTGTGTCAGGTTACCACAACACCATTATTATCTTTTATTATTTAATCTCAAGGAGATTGTTTTTGTTGTTGGTGTCCCTTGTTAATTTCACATCATATTTTTGAAATGTACCTGAATACTCACAAACAAACTGTCCTTGAAGTAAAACACACATAGGCAAGTATAATTCAAACCAAAAATCCTTTATTAAGGGCTCAGAACCAAACAAAGAGGGAGGCAACACTGGATAAACAGGAGAAATTAGCGAAGCCTGGGACCCCCAGGGCAGACATCAATTCTTGAACATCAAAATTGGTGGCCTGAGGAGTCCATATGTAAGGGAGGGCAGTCTGGTCCAGAAGTCCCAGAGATCCAGAAAGCAGCACATGACATCTGTGTCCCCAGGCTGTGGTACCACAAGAGGCTGCATCTTTTGGCCGACCAGACTGAACCCAGGGTCCTCACTTTCTGGTCTTCCTTCCACGCTTCATTCCGGGCTGTGGCTCTGCTGTTGTAGATGTGGCAGGAGGAGGCGTAGGACCTGGAGAAGGAGGTGGACTAGGAGGACCTGGAGGAGAAGGAGGAGGAGGAGGAGGACCTGCAGGAGGAGGAGGAGGACCATGTGTGAGTTCACAAAGGTGTGTATCAGATGTAATTTGGGCCCTCATCCCCTTATTAAGAGCCTCCAATATTAACGACTCACACATGAGTTGTTGTCCCTCCTCCATCCTCTGCATTTTAGAGGCAATGATGGCAGCGAAGTCATCCTCCACGGTGTGTGGTGCTCCCAGGGCCTCTGTAGCCCTCCAAAAGAGGCCTATGGCAGCCTCCTCTAGGGCACTCCTCCTCCTGCCACTTTCTCTTTCCAGGTGTAGGGGAGGGACCTGCAGATCAGGCAGCCTGCTCGGCCCGGCCACCTCCTGGCTGAGACTTCCCTGTGTATGAAAAAGGGACATGGTTTTAGTTTTTGCATCATCAATCACAATCAGAGATTAGTACTCCAAACTAACATCTACTTAACATCATTGATTGGACAACCAGCAATATTTAGAGGAATGCTATACCTGGCTCAATCTGGGCTCCTCCACATGTTGCTGCCTGGAAGGCCCAGGTTGGGCGTCAGAAGCCTCAGCTGGAGGGGAAGGAAGCGTGGAAGGAAGACTGGAGAGTGATGACCTGGGTTCAGTCTGACCTTCCAGAAAATGCAGCCTGTCATAGTACCACATCCTGGGGACATAGATGTCATCTGCTGCTCCGGATCTCTGCGAATCCTGGACTTTCTGGCGCTTCCTTACATATGTGCTCCTCAGGCCACCAATTAGGATCATCAAATATGTGATGTCTGCCGTGGGGATCACCTGCTTCACAATTTCCAACAATTGATCCAGCGCTGCCTTCCTCTTTGTTTGGTTCCTGTAATGTGGGTGGATGATCTCCCACAGACAAGGCAGCTCCCTGAACATGTCAATGAATATTGCCATGAAGTCATTATCTTGTAAGATATCCATTTTCACTGCAAGACACAACACAAGACAAACCCTAATGTCAGGCTAAACTCTACTAATCTTGTTACAATATAGGCCTCAATGTAGAAGCAGTATAGGCACAAGTATGTCTCTTACCTTTGTTCTTACGATCGGCGCCTCCAATGCTCCTTCCTCCGCTCACAGATTGTACGTAATACGCACGTGTGGTACGCTTTATACACACTGCGCATGCGTGTAACTCCGCCTACCCCTGACGTTCTTTCTAGTCTATTCCCCGCCCCTTTTCGTTTGGCGCAGTGGGTGAAGAGCACATGGCGGAGTCAGAGCAGGTGCGTGCTAATTACAGGAATGAGGAGGAGGGGGAGGAAAGCCCGGATCCGGACACGTCCCGATCCAGAAGGAGAAGATTTAAGGCCACAAATATGTCCTTTGGGGAGATGTTGGAGATGGTCGACATCCTGAAGAAGGCCGACTATGATGGAAAGTATGGACCTTACCCCAACCCCAATATCAGAAAGGCCAAGATCATTGCGAAAGTGGTCTAAAGTCTGCACAGGAATTTCGGGGTACAACGATCGAAAGATCAGCTCAGGAAGCGGTGGTCGGACCTGAAATTAAGAGAGACGAGCAGTACAGAAAGATCCGGAGAGTGCTGCAAAAAAGTAAGTAGTTGTGCTGTGTTCCTATTCTTTTTGTCTTTATTACGTTCATACTGCTCCATATGCTTTTCTTAAGTGTTGTACAGTTTAAAATGTCAATTTTAATGTTCATGGGCCCATTATTCGTTCGTATCAAACATTTTTTTTCGGCCTCTAAAACACCATTGTTTAGGCCATATGCATTTTCCTACATTTTTTAGGGCCTACTTGGATGCAAAATATTTGGTTGTGTAGATGGCTTTGTTACTAGAATGAAATGTAAACTAGATTCTGTGTAAGGAGAGGACACTCAGCAGCTGTTTTCACATCTGGACACTGGAGCACTAGTGTGGGACACAAGAACACCCTTTTTATTAGGGGGGGCACACAGGTGCTCCAGTGTATACTATAGGGGTGTCTCCATCTGTGAAGCTTGTCCAAAACAGGTAAAGTATTGCAGGTTGACAAAGGACACTAAAAAAGCTACATCTTGGAACTCTGCTAAAATTGACAATTGTACTCCACTTCCAATCAATGTTTCCTATTTATAGTTCTGCCATCAAATATCTGTGTGCTAATTATACCATTTTTGTTTTACATAGGGGAGAAAAGACTTGGAGGACACCCCTCATCCGAGGAGACCAGAGACCCCCCACCTCTGTAAGAAGGTGAAATACCCCCAACACAAGCTGAGCAGGAGGAGGAAGAAGATGTGGTGGAAATTGGCACCACAACAGGTGAGTGTCTGCGACCACAGACTCAGGTAAGAGATGGATGCTGGCAGTATTTTGATACCTGTTTTTGTTTGGTTTCTCTCTTTTTAGGTGATCGTGATGTTATGGATCGAGATCCTTTCACATCAGAAAGTGCCCAGATCCTGATCGGGGAGATCATGGGGTGTAATTTAGAATTGGAAAACCTCAAGAAAAAAATCAATGATGTGATTAAAAAAAATAATAACATCATTGGGGCGCCCCAGTAGAAGTCTGACGACGAAACGTGCGCAGGGCGGGTTACGAACGTCTTGCAGCACCTCTAACAAAGCGAATTCGCTAACTTTTGCCATGCTTGATCTGTTCATTTGAAATGTGAGTACATTTGTCTATTAATTTTTAATAAAAGTTCTCCTATGGTTTTATGCGATGGACATACCTTCTTTCATGTAATTACTACACCACAATACGCAAGTAAAGTTTGGGGGATATACTTGATTGCTACACAGTGGCAGACACTGTGACCATCCATACCCCTGCAGGGGAAAGGAGAATCCGGTGAGTGCAAGCATTGTCAGAGCATGCAGACAAGGCACTAATTAAAGAAACCAGCATCTGGATAAGAAGCTTTCCTACAGATATTTGACCCTCAAAGATTGAACACTACAAAATACTCCAAAAAGAACTTGTTTTTTCATAAACGGAACTTTTCCTATCCAACTAATACTGGTTACAGCACAAGAGTCACTATTTATGATGGATAATTTGCACAATGTTGTATGGATTTGTATGATTTAACACTGGTCACTTTAATGATGCTGCACTATGCACTTTTGTTGAATAACTGAAGCACCTTAGGTTGCAATTGTACTTTTAACAGTAAGGACTTGGCACCAGTCACATATTTATTCATTTTTGGCACACACACTTTAGGAAATATAATGTCATTATAAAGAGAGTGTTTTTTTTTTTTTTTTGTCTCCATAAGGGCAGCGCCATATTATTCCTGTTTTCCTTTTTTTCATTTTTTCCTTTTTCCTTTTTTTCATTTTTCTTTTTTTCTTTTTAACACTTAATGGTACCAGCTGGTTGGAGAAAAGCCAATGTAGCACCAATATTTAAAAAGGGCCCAAAATACATCCCTGGGAATTACAGACCAGTTAGCCTAACATCAATAGTATGTAAACTCTTGGAGGGGATGATAAGGGACTATATACAAGATTTTAGTAATAAGAACGGTATCATTAGCAGTAATCAGCATGGATTCATGAAGAATCGTTCTTGCCAAACCAATCTATTAACCTTCTATGAGGAGGTGAGTTGCCATCTAGATAAAGGAAGGCCCGTAGACGTGGTGTATCTGGATTTTGCAAAAGCATTTGACACAGTTCCCCATAAACGTTTACTGTACAAGATAAGGTCCATTGGCATGGACCATAGGGTGAGTACATGGATTGAAAACTGGCTACAAGGGCGAGTTCAGAGGGTGGTGATAAATGGGGAGTACTCGGAATGGTCAGGGGTGGGTAGTGGGGTTCCCCAGGGTTCTGTGCTGGGACCAATCCTATTTAATTTGTTCATAAACGATCTAGAGGATGGGATAAACAGTTCAATCTCTGTATTTGCAGACGATACTAAACTAAGCAGGGCAATAACTTCTCCGCAGGACGTGGAAACCTTGCAAAAAGACCTGAACAAATTAATGGGGTGGGCGACAACATGGCAAATGAGGTTCAATGTAGAAAAATGTAAAATAATGCATTTGGGTGGCAAAAATATGAATGCAATCTATACACTGGGGGGAGAACATCTGGGGGAATCTAGGATGGAAAAGGACCTGGGGGTCCTAGTAGATGATCGGCTCAGCAATGGCATGCAATGCCAAGCTGCTGCTAACAAAGCAAACAGAATATTGGCATGCATTAAAAGGGGGATCAACTCCAGAGATAAAACGATAATTCTCCCGCTCTACAAGACTCTGGTCCGGCCGCACCTAGAGTATGCGGTCCAGTTCTGGGCACCAGTCCTCAGGAAGGATGTACTGGAAATGGAGCGAGTACAAAGAAGGGCAACAAAGCTAATAAAGGGTCTGGAGGATCTTACTTATGAGGAAAGGTTGCAAGCACTGAACTTATTCTCTCTGGAGAAGAGACGCTTGAGAGGGGATATGATTTCAATTTACAAATACCGGACTGGTGACCCCACAATAGGGTTAAAACTTTTTCGCAGAAGAGAGTTTAACAAGACTCGTGGCCACTCATTAAAATTAGAAGAAAAGAGGTTTAACCTTAAACTACGTAGAGGGTTCTTTACTGTAAGAGCGGCAAGGATGTGGAATTCCCTTCCCCAGGCGGTGGTCTCAGCGGGGAGCATTGATAGCTTCAAGAAACTATTAGATAAGCACCTGAATGACCGCAACATACAGGGATATACAATGTAATACTGACACATAATCACACACATAGGTTGGACTTGATGGACTTGTGTCTTTTTTCAACCTCACCTACTATGTAACACCTAGATGATATTGTATCCATATACATAACTACTTTATTACTTAATTTAAAGGGCACAATGCACCTTTGTTGAACAATTGGAGCACCAGTTGTTGTATTTTCACTTCTAATAGAAATATTCGCCACCAGTCACAGTTTTATTAAATTTTTGAACACATACAGGTTTTAGAAGCAATTCTATAAGGACACTAGGCAATACATTCACTACAAAGAAGAAAATATATTTTTGTCTCCATAAGGGCAGCGCCATACTACTCCTGCTTTTTTACCATTTTCTAATACTTTCCACTTAGGTGGTATTGTATTGTTTTTAACACTTTCCACCTAGATGATATTGTATCCATATCTACAACTACTTTATTACCTAATTTAAAGGGCACTATTCATCTTTGTTGAACAATTGGAGCACCAGTTGTTGTATTTTCATTTTTAATAGAAATATTCACCACCAGTCACAGTTTTATTCAACTTTTGAACACATACAGGTTTTAGAAGCAATTCTATAAGGACACTAGGCAATACATTCACTACAAAGAAGAACATTTTTTTTTGTCTCCATAAGGGCAGCGCCATACTACTCCTGCTTATTTACCATTTTCTAATACTTTCCACTTAGGTGGTATTGTATGTGTGGAGGCAGCAGCCATATCCATAGCTAAAACATTCAATTCATTGCGCGGATTTACCCCATGCACCTACTATATGAGAGAACTGGTCACGCTGAAGCAACCAATTCTTGGTCCATGAATTCCTCCCCACCCTGTTCATGGACTGGACTTGTGTCAAGGTCAGGACCCCAACACCAAGCCCCCGCACAGCACGAACTCTACGAGGAGTACGTATACGAAACATGGCTAGAAAACGGTCGGCTGCTCAGAACGAAGTAACAGAACGCACTGAAGAACAGCAAGGCCTGTGAAGAGCGACCTGAAAAACAGTAACGAATGAACAAGAACACAATGACTAATCCAAGTCACGCGGAACTTGCTTGCACGCACTGAAGAGCAGATACACAAGCACAAACTGAACCGCAGAAAACTATCTGAAAGCCACGAGTCTGAAAAAGTGCGAATCGTCTCTCACCAAACTTTTACTAACACGAGATTAGCAAAAGGAGCCCATAGAGTGCCGCGCTTGGTTCTGAACTGGCCTTTTCTAGTCTCGTCGTACGTGCTTGACGTCACCGCGTTGTTGGCGATCGGAAATTCCGACAACTTTGTGCGACCGTGTGTACGCAAAACAAGTTTGAGCCAACATCCTAGGATTTTGTTGTCGGAATGTCCGAACAAAGTCTGACCGTGTGTACGGGGCATTACAGTATTACAGGAACCATGGGGTCAGGGGGGGTTGGCTCTACCTGACTGGCAGAAATACTTTCTTGCTGGACAGATGGTCTTTGCCAGGAGATGGTTGACGGCGGATTCTGGTGACTCTGCCACAGTAGTTGAAGCTGCACATCTGGGGTCGTACGAAAGTTTAAAGCTGGCTTTGTATAGGGGCCTGAAATCCTGTGTACCTCTGACAGAATCAATGAAAACAATGATTAAGGCCTGGGAAATAACCACCACCTTAATGTCTCCCAGCTATACGGGAATTACGCCCTCAGCTCCCCTATGGATGAATCCGAAGCTCCCACATTTTTTCTCTCTTCCTGATCCTATGGTTTTGAAGGACATTACTAGTGAGGGGGAACTTTGCACTTTTGATCAGTTGAAGGCCAGGCATGACCTTCCCAACTCCTTCTTTTTTTGCTACTTACAGCTGCGACATGCCTTTAAGGAGCAAATTACAGGTCAAAGGATAGAATATTTACCCTCACTATTGGAAACCATGTTAGTGGAGGAGGACTTGGTCAAACTTTTATCCTCAGTGTATAAATCTCTCTTTAAGAAAACACCCATGGGAATCACCAAATGTAGAGAAAGATGGGAGAGAGAGATTACGGATATCCAGGGCGAAGACTGGGACGACATGTGGGACCATCCGTTTAAATAACTAGTTTCGGCAAGGGATCACTTAATTCATTTTAAATTTCTACACAGAATATACCTCACCCTGGCCAGGCTGTCTCGCATTTACCCAACAGTGAGTAGCCAGTGTTGGCGATGCTCTCACGCCCCAGCGGATGCAGAGCATATATTCTGGAGCTGTGCACACATTCAAAGATTCTGGTCAGGAATAATAGAATGTCTGGCAGAGGTACTAAGTACTCCGGTTCCATTAACGCCTAGAGTTTGTTTAATAGGAATGGTGGAGGAGGTTGTTCCTTCCCGTGCGCACCGCACCCTATTAAATATTGGGTTATTCTATGGCAGGAAAGCTATCTTACTAAACTGGAAAAAAACACCGCTCCTACTTTATTATTTTGGAAAAAATTGGTTAATTCGGTTATTCACTTATACAAGGCAACCTATCATGCCAGAGGTTGTCCCAAGAAATTCACGAAGGTATGGCAGGCTTGGCTGGACTCTACTGCTACAGTGAGTTAGGAGGGGTACTTATTGGTTAGGAGGTAAAGGAATGGTCTAACTAACATTTTGCCGATTACCGGTTATCAGTAAATAAATAACTAGTTATTGTTTCCTGATATATATACTTAATAGGTAAAATATAGCGGGGGGTAAAGAGAGGATGTTCTTATAAATAATTGAAATTCTTGGTGCACAGGTTCTTATCTGTTATTATATGACTGTTGGTCGGGTTGAGGGTTTAGGGGGAGGGGGGAGGGAGGGATTAAGAATGTTTAGTTATTGCAGGCCCTGCGAGGTCGACTTCGATTGGTATGTTGCCGGTTGAAGTATGTATGTTATTGATTGTTTGTTTGTTTGTTTGTCTTTAAAATCAATAAAAAGAAAAAAAAAAAAACTAACAGGGGAGGGGAGGTGGCCAGGAGAGGGGCACTATGATTGGTCAAAAACCTATAATACAGCCTGTAAAAAACACTATAATGGAACGATCATATATAGAGTGGCTAAAACATCAGTTAATGTGGCATTAGGAGATAATAATAAGATACATATGATTCAGTAATCGGCATGACAATTAATAAAAGGGGCAACAATTAAGAAGCATGTAATACACAATATAAGAGCAATCAACGTTATCCAAATATCAAATCGAGAAACATAGTGCAATAAAAGAACACATGTAGAGGACAATTGAAAATAAAAATAAAAACTAAAGGTACAGAAAAACTACAATATGGAGTAAAATACAAAATAAAATTATATATCGGTCTGCAGAAATATATGTATGTATATATATATATATATATATATATATATATATATATATACATAATGTATATAACATACAGTGGGGGCGGAAAGTATTCAGACCCCCTTAAATTTTTCACTCTTTGTTATATTGCAGCCATTTGCTAAAATCACTTAAGTTCATTTTTTTTTTTTAGGAAAGCCACACACCTGTCTATATAAGACCTTACAGCTCACAGTGCATGTCAGAGCAAATGAGAATCATGAGGTCAAAGAAACTGCCTGAAGAGCTCAGAGACAGAATTGTGGCAAAGGCACAGATTTGGCCAAGGTTACAAAAAAAATTCTGCTGCACTTAAGGTTCCTAAGAGCACAGTGGCCTCCATAATCCTTAAATGGAAGATGTTTGGGACGACCAGAACCCTTCCAAAAGCTGGCTGTCCGGCCAAACTGAGCTATCGGGGGAGAAGAGCCTTGGTGAGAGAGGTAAAGAAGAACCCAAAGATCACTGTGGCTGAACTCCAAAGATGCAGTCGGGAGATGGGAGAAAGTTGTAGAAAGTCAACCATCACTGCAGCCCTCCACCAGTCGGGGCTTTATGGCAGAGTGGCCTGACGGAAGCCTCTCCTCACATGACACATGAAAGCCTGCATGGAGTTTTCTAAAAAACACCTGAAGGACTCCAAGATGGTGAGAAATAAGATTCTCTGGTGTGATGAGACCAAGATAGAACTTTTTGGCCTTAATTCTAAGTGGTATGTGTGGAGAATACCTGTCCAATACAGTCCCAACAGTGAAGCATGGTGGTGGCAGCATCATGCTGTGGGGGTGTTTTTCAGCTGCAGGGACAGGACGACTGGTTGCAATCGAGGGAAAGATGAATGTGGCCAAGTACAGGGATATCCTGGACGAAAACCTTCTCTAGAGTGCTCAGGACCTCAGACTGGGCCGAAGGTTTACCTTCCAACAAGACAATGACCCTAAGCACACAGCTAAAATAACGAAGGAGTGGCTTCACAACAACTTTGTGTCTGTTCTTGAATGGCCCAGCCAGAGCCCTGACTTAAACCCAATTGAGCATCTCTGGAGAGACCTAAAAATGGCTGTCCACCAACGTTTACCATCCAACCTGACAGAACTGGAGAGGATCTGCAAGGAGGAATGGCAGAGGATCCCCAAATCCAGGTGTGAAAAACTTGTTGCATCTTTCCCAAAAAGACTCATGGCTGTACTAGATCAAAAGGGTGCTTCTACTAAATACTGAGCAAAGGGTCTGAATACTTAAGACCATGTGATATTTCAGTTTTTCTTTTTTAATAAATCTGCAGAAATTTCAACAATTCTGTGTTTTTCTGTCAATATGGGGTGCTGTGTGTACATTAATGAGAAAAGAAATGAACTTAAATGATTTAACAATTGGCTGCAATATAACAAAGAGTGAAAAATGTAAGGGGGTCTGAATACTTTCCACCCCCACTGTATATAGAAATGTATTATGTATTATGTATTATAAATGTATTATTATGTATTATAAATGTATTATTTATATGGCTACATCTAGCTAATCAGTTCCTATTGAATGTTTTATTCATTGTAATTCTTAAAAGTCACCACAAGATGGCAACCTCTTTTTTCTTGCACGTGATGTACAGGTGATTGAGATTTAGGCTCTATAAAAAGATTATAATTTTTCACGTACAATGTCCAGATGAAGTACACGTTCCAGTGTACGAAACGCGTAGACGGAGGGTAGCGCTAACATGCTCCCACATATCTCGATGACCCCCAAGTCCGAGCGATAAGGCAGAATTGCCTACCATTCACGCTGCAGGTTTGGACTGATTAAATGGCTCATTTGACATTCATTTGATATCCACCTGATATCCACCTGGAGGCTATTTGGACTATCCAAGCCGTACTCCACAGACACTATCTCTGCATGTGTCCTGCACTATGCCTGGGATGATTGAATCCTCTCTCTAAAAACCAGCAGTTTTAGGCATTATTTTTTTATGATACAACGGCTACAATTGCGGACACTAACCGAATAAAAACTACAGCACAAAATCATCAACTGATCCAAAGGACATCTCAGCAGATTGAATCTGGAAATCCATCCTGGACATACAGAGACCTGTAACTGCGATACAATCGGGGTAAGATGCCCATATACGTGCCAATATTGTTCAATTACATTCCCGTTTTGATGTATGCAGCAGGTTTAAGACTTTGAAAACAAAATAAGTGCAGCGCAAATGATAATGTTGAAAAAGTCCATAAGTCAAGAAAACAGAAATCCTCTATGGTAAGATAATTCTTCTTGGTGAAACAGCGATCCTCTCCACTCACACACATATAGAATGCTTACCAGATGGGATGGACCTCTTAAGTTACAGGAGGTCATACGAGCATATACTCCTAAGACACTGGATGGACATGACACGGATACTCTAGTTGTCCTCAATAATTCCCAGCAAATACCTCTTGATTGCGGCAATATGACAGGTGGACTTCCAATGCAATGCAGCGGTCCCCAAAGAAAAAAAGAGGATGCAAAACCTAAGAGCCGTCCATGTAGTTCAGCCGTAGGACAATTTATTAAAAATATTCATAATCCACTTAAAAAATGCACTGATACAGCGCTAGTCAATGAATGACGGTAACAAGTTAAGAACAGACTGTTCGCGTCCGAACAGCTGTGAGATGGCAGTGGGTGACGTCAGAGTGAAAACTCCACCCCCGCTCTGACGTCACCCGCTGCCATCTTACAGCTGTTCGGAAGAATTATCTTATCACAGGGGATTTCTGTTTTCTTGACTTATGGACTTTTTTAACATTATCATTTGCGCTGCACTTATTTTGTTTTCAGTTTGATGTATGGGCTTGGTGATTACCCTTATGCCCCGTACACACGGTCGCATTTTCCGATGGAAAATGTCCAATTGGAGTGTGTTGTCGGACATTCCGACCGTGTGTGGGCTCCATCGGACATTTTCCATTGGATTTTCCGACACGCAAAGTTTGAGAGCAGGCTATAAAATTTTCCGACAACAAAAGCCGATCGCGTCAATTCCGACCATGTGTGGCCAGTTCCGACGCACAAAGTGCCACACATGCTCAGAAGAAATTCCGAGACGGAACAGCTTTAATTTCAAGGAGATTGTCTGGTGTTGGTGTCCCTTGTTAATTTCACATTGTACTTTAGAAATGTACCTGAATCATCACAAACAAACTGTCCTTTTTGAAGGAAAAAACACATAGGAGAGTATAATTGAAACAAAAAATCCTTTATTAAGGGCTCAGAACCAAACAAAGAGGGAGGCAACACTGGAGAAACAGCTGAAATTAGCGAAGCCTTGGACCCCCAGGGCAGACATCAATTCTTTAACATCAAAATTGGTGGCCTGAGGAGTCCTTATCTAAGGGAGTGCAGTCTGGTCCAGAAGTCCCAGGGATCCGGAAAGCAGCAGATGACATCTGTGTCTCCAGGCTGTGGTACTACAAGAGCCTGCATCTTTTGCCAGACCAGACTGGACCCAAGGTCATCACTTTCTGCTCTTCTTTCCACGCTTCCTTCCTGGCTGTGGCTCAGGTGTTGGAGATGTGGCAGGAGGATGAGTAGGACCTGGAGGAGGAGGACTAGTAGGACCTGGAGGAGGAGGAGGAGGAGGACTAGTAGGACCTGGAGGAGGAGGAGGACCATGTGTGAGGTCACAAATGTGGGTAGCAGATGTTATTTGGCCCCTCAACCCCTTATTGAGAGCTTCCAACATTAGGGACTCACACAGGAGTTGTTGGCCCTCCTCCATCTGCCTCATTTTGCAGGCAGTTATGCAAGCTAAGTCCTCCTCCACAGTGTGGGGGCTTCTCAGGGCCTCTGTAGCCTTCCAAAAGAGGCCTATGGCAGCCTCCTCCAGGGTACTCCTCTTCCTGCCACTCTGTCTTTGCGGATGTAGGGGAGGGACCTGCATATCAGGCAGCCTGCTTGGCCCGGCCACCTCCTGGCTGAGACTTCCCTGTGTATGAAAAAGGGACAAGGTTTTAGTTTTTGCATCATCAATCACAATCATAAATTAGTACTCCAAACTAACATTCAGTTAACATCATTGATTGGACAAGCAGAAATATTTAGAGGAATGCTATACCTGGCTCAAGCTGGGCTCCTCCACATGTTGCTGGCTGGAAGTCCCAGGTTGGGTGTCAGAAGCCTCAGCTGGGGTGGAAGGAAGCGTGGAAGGAAGACTGGAGAGTGATGACCTCGTTCGGCACAGTGGGGGAAGAGCACATGGCGGAGACACAGCAGGTGCGTGCTAATTACAGCAACGAAGAGGAGGGGGAGGAAAGCCCGGATCCGGAAACGTCTGGATCAAGAAGGAGAAGATTTAAGGCCTCAGATATGTCCTTTGGGCAGATGTTGGAGATGGTCGACATCCTGAAGAAGGCCGACTATGATGGAAAGTATGGACCTTACCCCAACCCCAATGTCAGAAAGGCCAAGATAATGGCGAAAGTGGTCAGGAGTCTGCACCGGAATTTCGGGGTACAACGATCGAAAGATCAGCTCAGGAAGCGGTGGTCGGACCTGAAATTAAGAGAACACGAGCAGTACAGAAAGATCCGGAGAGTGCTGCAAAAAAGTAAGTAGTTGTCCAGTGTTCCTATTCTTTTTGTGTTTATTACGTTTGTGCTGCTCCATGTGCTTTTCTGAACTGTTGTACAGTTAAAAATGGCAACTTTCATGTTCATGGGCACATTATTCGTTTGTATCAAACATTTTTCTTTCGGACTATAAAACACCATTGTTTTTGCCATATGCATTTGACCACATTTTTTAGGGTCTACTTGTATGAAACTAATTTGGTTGTGTAGATGTGTTTGTTACTAGAATGAAATGCAAACTAGATTCTGTGTAAGGAGAGGACACTCAGCAGCAGTTTTCACATCTGGACACTGGAGCACTAGTGTGGGACACAAGAACACCCTTTTTATTAGGGGGCCCACACAGGTGCTCCAGTGTATACTATAGGGGGGTCTCCATCTGTGAAGCTTGTACAAGACAGGTGAAGTATTGAAGCTTGACAAAGGACAATACAAATTATACATCTTGGAACTCTGCCAAAATAGACAATTGTACCCCACTTCCAAGCAATGTTTCATATTTATAGTTCTGCCATCAAATATCTGTGTGCTAAGTATACCTTTTTTGTTTCACATAGGGGAGAAAAGACTCGGAGGACACCCCTCATCCGAGGAGACCAGAGACCCCCCACCTCAGGAAGAAGGGGAAATCCCCCCAACACAAGAAGAGCAGGAGGAAGAAGACATGGTGGAACTAGTCACCACAACAGGTGAGTGTCTGCGACCAAAGGCTCAGGTAATAGATGGATGCCGGCATATTTATAATACATGTTTTTTTTTAGTTTCTCTCTTTTTAGGTGATCGTGATGTTATGGATCCTGATCCTTTCACCTCGGAAAGTGCCCAGATCCTGATTGGGGAGATCATGGGGTGTAATGTTGCCTTGGAAAATATCACCAAAAACATCAATGATGTTATTAATAAAAATAAGAACATCATTGATGTTTTGGGGAGAGTTTAAAACCCCTCCAAAGCCCTTTCTTTTATGGTGTAATACAATTTTAAATTTTTTGCGCAAATTGTAGAAAAGCCAAATTTTGAGGATGCACACAGTGTGCCAACATGTGCTATCTGCCATCACGGGAGATCAATGGACGCGTCTTGGGGGTGCAACCCCTTCCTTAATAATAAAGTAGCTGTGAGGAAGGGGTTGCACCCCCAAAGCACGCCCCTTGATCCCCCATGATGGCAGCTAGCACATGTTGACATTTGTAAATTGGTGTGCATCTTCAAAATTTGTCTTTTCCGGGGGTGACTTCACCCCATCTGAACGCAATATCAAACACAGTTCCTAAATACTCATGTCTGATATTGCCTTCAAGTTCTACCAAATGTGAACTTTGTAAGTTCAAGATGTGTGTCTTTCTTGTTGGTTTGAAACATGCCTGTTTTATCTTAAATGAACATTTGTACTTTTTCTAATGCCACCCCAAAAATTGTTATACAACAACATGTTGGTTTGTTTTAAAAACCTTTTCTAAATGCACATGCGATTGTGCTGGTATTAAAAAGATTGTTAATCAAGAATGTGTGGATAATTGTCTCAACGCTACAACACTTTTGTGGTGCTCCAATTGCTGCTTTATGTGACAATGGGGGTTATTTAATAAGGGCCAATCCACTTTGCACTACAAGTGCAGTTTCAGTGCAGTTTCAAGTGCACTTGTAGTGCAAAGTGTCTTTGCCTTTAGTAAATAACACCCAACAGTGCTTTGTAAGGTTACACAATCACGCCATTTTCAGGACTCACCACATTTGTGTCAGGGTCAGCTAAAACAAACACAAGCAGTAAATGTCAACAAAGATTTAATTAATTTGTTTTTTTATTTGATAAAGGTTTCACACATTGTCTGGCATATTGATGGCCCCTACCCGCAAAGATCTCAAGGTATCTTAGCCGTACATCACGGGCATTGAGGGAGGGCAAGCCAGGACAGCCACTTTCAAGCGCCGTCAGGGTTGTTTTTCATTTAGAATTCCGGCCTCAGGCCCAACTGAGCCAGCATAGTTGGCAGAATGTTGACGTAAAAAGTTATGTAGAACACAGCACGCCAGGACAATATGATTCAGTTTATACTCCACCATATGTATGGGTGTAAGAAATAGGCGGAACCGGCTGGCCATGATTCCAAATGTGTTCTCCACCACTCTTCTGGCTCTGGCCAGCCGGTAATTAAAAACCCTCTGGTCCGGGTGAGGGTCCTCATCGGGAATGGCCGCATAAGATGGTCCCCCAGCGCAAATGCTTCATCCGCAACGAAGACGAATGGGAGTCCTTCCACATTGTCTTCTGGAGGTGGCAAGTCCAAGCTGCCATTCTGGAGACGCCTGTAAAACTCCGTCTGGGCGATGACTCCACCATCGGACATCCAGCCATTCTTCCCCACGTCCACATACAGGAACTCGTAATTAGCTGACACCACCGCCAACATCACAATACTATTGAACCCCTTATAATTATAATAGTACGACCCCGAGTTGGGTGGTGGGATGATGTGGATGTGTTTCCCATCAATTGCCCCTCCGCAGTTAGGAAAGTCCCACCGCTGGGCAAAGTGGGAGGCCACAGTCTGCCATTCTTGTGGCGTGAAAGAGAAACTGTTGAGGAAAACAAAAAAAAAATAGTCTTTTTGCACATAAACATGGAAAGCAGATTAGACACAAAACTTCTTGGCCAACATCAAGATAACATTTATTAATGGGAATTTTTTAAGACCAAAGTATAAGGTACACCTATCAGATCCCCCCCCTCTCATGAGCCATTTCTAACATTATAGGGGGGGGGGACCCTTGGACAGGTAACCCTCTTCACTTCATTGAGAGATGAATGCCTAAATAATGGGTATTACTTGGAACAGCCCCTCCTTAGTTACACTATTGGCAGCCCACTGGACAGGTAAGAAGTGTCATAATACAAAGATATAAATACACACTGTACACATTTGAGCACATTTGGACATTCTGCTATTACCTAGCAAGATAATAATAGGATACAAAAACTTTAAACAGTACCATTTGAAAGTATTCAGGCAGGCCCTTGCACTACATGCTTTGGGGAATGCATCCATAAATCTGAGCACAAAAGAGATGGTTATAGTGTGTATGGGTTTGGCAAAGTCAGCAGATAGATGATTGAGGATAGATGTTATCAGCTGACTTAGCAGTTGGGGGGAGGGAGGGTTCCAAATGATTTGGGAACCCCCCCAAAAAAAAGCCTCTGGCACTCTGCCAGAATTTAAAGCACAAATCACATTTAAAAACATTTTAGGGGGTATTTAGGGTAAAGCACTACTATGGAGCTGATAAAATACATTGTTAAGTGACTACATGAGGTGAATATAGGGGCAGGAGACCATGCTGGGGAGGTAAGTGAAGGCAAATATGTATGAAGGACAAAAAAAAATAAGTACATAAAAATCCAGCATGCATGAGGACAAAGGGGACATTCACAGCATATTACAATCATGGTAATTAGGGAATGAGGAAAGAAATACAATATATTAGCAAACATTATATACAATAAAATGTGATATTAAAGGATAAAAATCTTACCTTAATATACTCCTTCTGCAGGACCTGTATGATGGCAGAACAGGTCTCTGGGATAATGATCCCCAGAGCCTGGGGGGAGATGCCTGTCGAGAACTTCAAGTCCTGCAGGCTTCTCCCCGTCGCCAAGTACCGCAGGGTGGCGACGAGCCTCTGCTCCGGAGTGATGGCTTGCCTCATGCAGGTATCCTGCCTGCTGATATAGGGGGTCAGCAAAGCTAACAAACGGTGAAAAACGGGGTCTGCCATCCGGAGAAAATTCCTGAAATCATCAGGATTATTCTCACGGATTTCACGGAGCAAAGGCATATGACAGAACTGGTCACGCTTAAGCAACCAATTCTTGGTCCATGAACTCCTCCCCACCCTGTTCATGGACTGGACATCCGTCGGAAAAAATCCTAGGATTTTGTTGTCGGAATGTCCGATCAATGTCCGACCGTGTGTACGGGGCATTAGTGTTCAGCTTGCATTTACCCTTATATTATTTTGCTTTGCGCTGATTATTCTTTATTTAGGTTTAAGACTTTGTTTATCGGTGGATACGATTCATACTTTGGAGCCAACAGATGAGCTGTGCTACACATTCTGCTATTGATGATTCCTCCACTGTAGTGATATCAGTCTAATTGTCATCTACATGAGACCATGTACATTTTGATAAACACCTATACTATGGACATTTGACACAACACAAACGGAAACTTTTACCTTTGGGTGTTTACATTGTTTCCCTTGATCCAGCTTCAAACTTGACTGAATCAGCCAATAGGATGTTAATCATCTTCAACTAATGCATATTTAATGACATATACCGGTCAACTACAGAAAACAGCAGATCTCTGCAGTTAATTGAAAGCTGGAGACACCTTTGCTACAACTACCTTTGGTGTCACCCTTGGGAAACTCATTTTCTTTTCAATTCCATTTTTCCTCCTGGTCTTTGGTATTAGTCTTGCTATAGTAGGGCTCATGTATTAGCGCTTTTTAATTTGTGACAATATTGTCTTATTACAATGTGATTTTATTAGTGATTCATGAATTTTTTGCAAATTACATGAACATTACATGAACATTATCCAACCAGGGTAGGGTTGTTCTGCCTGGATTGGAACACTGTCAATAATCTTGTACTTCACCAATAAAGCTTCTATTAATTAATTCATATAACGTGGCTGATCTCCCTTGATTGTTTCTTAGGGTTACCTTTTACCCCCCCCCCCCCTATATAGAAATGTACACTGAAATGGATGTTTTTAGGAAAGCATATATGTATAAAGATATTAATGAATAATAGTGAAAAATGTTAAGTTAAGGTATGATGGGGGATATCAATAGCCATGCGTAAGTTACTGTGTGCACAAGAACAGATGATAAATAAAAATGGATAAAAAAATTGGGGAATTAATTGATGGAGTTTAAATCTAAATAATTTACATATGGCTAGAGATTGTACAGTACCTGTTCCTGAAAATATAAGACAAGAATGTAGGTTATGTAGGGCAATGTTATATCCATACTTACAGCAGCCCGCCACCCCCATAAGAAAAGGAAATCAAAAGAAAGCCAACCTGCAAATATAAATATGAATAATTTCAAATTGACTTAAAAACAAGAGGGAGGAGATCTAAATGAAGAAATGGACAAAAGATAATGCGTTTATAAAATGGTGGCAATCTCAATACTCTCATTGATGCCTCCTGGCGAGAGTACATCCAGGGTGTAGATCCAATAAGTCTTGCGAGAGCAGGGTTTCTTGAATCTTTCGGCCGCAGGTAGAGACTTAGGGATCTGTTCAATGACCCAAACCCTAAGCCCCACCATGGAACTCTGGTGGGCCATGGCAAAGTGTCTTGGGACACTATGGGGGTCAGTGCCACCCTCAGGCTTACTGGACCCAGAGAAACTTTCGGCAGTCCTACAGTGGCCCCAACCTGTGGGTTTACGTCCTCTGCAGCATTTCCTGGGCTTTGCCATCTATTATCGGAAGTTTATTCGTGTCTTCTCAGTTCTGGTCAAGCCCCTGACTGATATGACCAGAAAGGACGGTAACCCACAGAGTTGGTCTCCGGAGTCCATTAAGGCCTTTGAGAGTCTCAAGGCTGCCTTTGTTTCTGCTCCTGTGTTGGCACATCCTGATCCTATGTTTCCTTTTATCCTAGAAGTTGATGCTTCTGAGACTGGAGTTGTGAAAGTGGAAACTCCTGCGCTGTCGAGGGGGGCCTACACTAAAAGGACACTGCTACAACACCTAAGTACTGATCCAAAGCAAGACAAATGAGACAAAAGTGGGGGAAGATGGTAGTTGCGCTGTGATAAAGGGGGGGGGGAGCTACAAAGATGACTAAAGTGGCAAAGTGAACTAAAAGAGAAACGGGCCAATGCATGAATGGATCCTACATGCTAAAAAAACATGGTGAGGATGCAGTGCAGTGCAACGTAGCTGATCAACATGACTATGATGTTACGGGCAGACAAAGCCTATGATATAATTGTGAAACAGTGACTGCTTGAATAAAGCAAAGCAAAACTGCATATGCTAACACAAATAGGATAAATAATGACACAATGCAAAAAAAATATATTTTCTTGCATTACATATTTTTTTGCATTGTGTCATTATTTATCCTATTTGTGTTAGCATATGCAGTTTTGCTATGCTTTATTCAAGCAGTCACTGTTTCACAATTATATAATAGGCTTTGTCTGCCCGTAACATCATAGTCATGTTGATCAGCTACGTTGCACTGCATTGCATCCTCACCATGTTTTTTTAGCATGTAGAATCCATTCATGCATTGGCCCGTTTCTCTTTTAGTTCACTTTGCCACTTTAGTCATCTTTGTAGCTCCCCCCCCCCCTTTATCACAGCGCAACTACCATGTTCCCCCACTTTTGAGACTGGAGTTGGCACCCTTCTGTCTCAACGCCCTACCTCTGAGAGCACTATGCATCCATGTGGCTACTTTTCCAAGAAATTGTCACCTACATTTAGGAGATTGGTGACAGAGAGCTGTGGGTGATCATTTTAGCCCTGAAAGAATGGAGACATCTCCTCGAAGGTACCACTGTGCCGATTCTCATTCTTACTGACCATAAGAATCTCACAGTCTTGTCTGAGGCTAAGGGCCTCTCTCCCAGAAGGACGTGATGGGCTCTTTTCTTGTCGAGTTTTAATTACATTGTCTCATTCTTACCCAGTACTAAGAATGTAAGGGCTGACGCCTTGTCAGGACAATTTTCCTCCACTTCCAAGTTGGAATCGGTTCCGGTTCCTGTGATTCCTCCTGATCGTATTCTTGCTACGGTTCGCACCAGTCTCACTTCTCCTTTGGGTGACAAAATTCTTGCTGCTCAGGTCCATGCTCATCCTGAGAAACCTTGTAACCGCTGCTTTGTTGTCCCAGAGAGTCTCCGTATATTGCTGTGCTCCAGACTTACCATTCTCCCAAGGCAGCTGGCCACCCTGGGAAGAATCAACTCGTTTGGGCCATTTCCCAACAATTCTGGTGGCCTGGTCTACGAGCTGATGTAACTGCCTTCGTAGCTGCCTGTACCATGTGCACTCAGAGTAAGACTCCACGACACCTTCCAGTGGGCCTCCTACAACCCATATCCAATGGAGGCCCTGGACCCACCTGTTTATGGATTTCATTGTGGAGTTACCCAACTCTCAAGGCAACACTGTTATCCTTATGGTGGTTGATCGGTTCTCAAAGAAGTGTCATTGAATTCCACTTAAGAACTTGCCCACTTCTAAGAAACTGGCTTCCATTTTTGCTTGAGAGATCTTTCGCTTACATGGGCTGCCCAAGGTGATTGTCTCGGACAGGGGTAGTCAGTTCGTGTCCCAGTTCTGGGGAGCCTTTTGTGCACAGTTGGGAATTCAGCTTGCTTTCTCCTCGGCTTATCACCCGCAGTCTAATGGGGCCGCAGAACGAGCCAATCAGTCCTTGGAGCAATTCCTACGTTGCTATATTTCTGACCATCATAACAACTGGTCAGATCTATTACTGTGGGCAGAGTTTGCTCACAACAGTGCCTTAAATTCTGCTTCCCGATTGTCCCTGTTTATGGCTAATTATGGTTTCCAACCTTCCATGTTGCCTTACTCGTTTGTTCTGCAGAGTATTCCTGCATTAGAGGAGCATCTCCGTGGTCTTCGATCCACTTGGGCACAAGTTCAGGAGGCTTTGCAACATGCTAACGATAGGTACAGACTCCATGCTGACCGCAGATGCCTGTCTTCACCTTCCTACCAGGTTGGGGACAGAGTCTGGCTGTCGTCTCGCAACCTCCGACTTCGTGTTCCTTTGCACCTCGGTTTATTTGGCCTTTCCATATCCTTTGCAGGATTAACCCAGTGGCTTACGCCTTGGACTTCCTCCTAGTATGCACATCTCAAATGTGTTTCATGTCTCCTTATTGAAACCTTTGGTCTGCAACCGCTTTACCACCTCGGTGCCATGTCCTCACCCTATACAGGTTGAGAACCATGAGGAGTGTGAAGTACAATCCATTGTTGACTCCCGTAGGTTCAGTGGGCGCATACAGTACCTGGTGCATTGGAAGGGGTACAGTCCGGAGGAATGCTCTTGGGTCTCATCCTCGGACGTACATGCCCCTGTCCTCCTCCGTGATTTCCATAGACGTTTTCCCCTCAAGCTCGGTGGTCCTCCGAGGGGGAGGGGTCGTTGAGGAGGGGGGTACTCTCAGGGCTGTGCTCAACCCTTCCTACTCTGAGCTGGCCGCTCAGCTGTCGGCTAATTGCCAGCTCCCATCTCTCTCCAAAGTTACCTAGCTGTTGTTGATTCTGCTTATCAGTCCTGCCTTCTTAAAGCTGTCCAGCTCACTTGATCTCTGCCTTCGCCTTAGTCAACATCACAAAGACTTTCTCCTGTGTTCCTGTTGAAGACTTGTTCGGTTGACGTCCCTTCTGGCTCCTGAATCTGCTTGCTGTACTACTACATTTATCTCTGGCTCTCTGACATTTGCTTGGCTGACTACCCGATCCAGTTACTGAACTCTGGCTTGTTTTGACTATGTTTACTCTGTTTACCTTATTATTACTATTAAACAAGTGTGATTTAACTATACTTCTGTCTCGATCTGATTCATGGTTCCTGATACCAAGCTAGCATTTAGACGCTGAGCATGTGGATGCCTGGGACCGAATTCCTTTTTACGTTTCAGCATCTCGGGTAGGGAAATTTTCCTGCTGAAATTAACTGGTGGTGTACTGCTAGCAGATTGACTGCAAGTACTTGTGACACCTATTGCTGTACCTTCATTTCTCCCAGTGCAGGTTTTTGAGAGTACTGGAGGTATAGTAGGGTTTGAGATCCCGGATGAGGAGAAGTCTGCTTTTTTCTATGATGTGGGTCTTTCAGGTGCTGTTGCTAATGAACTGCATGGCAGGTCGTCATATGTCTGGTCAAGCATGTGGTGCCCAAGTGGCTGCTGTTCTGGTCACGCTTGATCCGCTTCAGACATAGGTTGCAAACAGTAACGGTGCGATCTGCTGCACACGTGTCGAAAAAAGGCCCACACCAAGGAACCTTTAAAAGTCAGCGAGGAATCAGCAGCACCCTGCACCTGTGGAGCTCTGCGGTGTGATGCAATAGGGTAGCTGCCCTTAAGCTGACCCCTGGAGGACACTCTGCTTCACTGGAGTTGTGCCCCCTCCTTCTCACTTTCCTCCTCTCTTTTCTCAGGCACCTAAGTACGGTCAGTGACCTCATCATCCTATCCCTCCTCATCACTGGAGCAAACTTGACAGTATGCTTCAGCTTGGGGAACATGACTGCCAGTCTCTTGTCCTACTGTGGCACCCCCTCTTTCCCCCTTCCTCCACCTGGGAACCAACATCGGAGCCTTCAAATTGCTGCGCATCCTCCAGCAGCATGTAACCGATACTGTGGTCGAATAATTCTGGGGACTCCTGCATGCATGATGGTGGGACTACGGAAGTAGTAACTGTGGACAAAGAGCCGGTGGAATAGGCCACTTTGGCAGCTGGGTTGGAAGGCAAAATACTATGAGCCTGGGTGACAGAAGATGAGGAGGATGAGGACGGCTTTGTTATCCACTCCACCAACTCTTCTGCATGTTGTGGCTCAATAACACGGCCAGCAGCAGAAAAAAAGGACAAGCGTGCCCCACGACCTGCAGAGGATGCAACATGTCCACGACCACCACTGTTGACTGTAGACACAGAAGCTCCTTGCCCTCTTTTAGTGGCTTGTGAGCGTCTGCCTCTCCTTGGTGGCCTTCCGGACATGGGGATTTTTCTTTTCACAGCACACTACACTGTATTATATACTGTGTACACTGCCTGCACTGTTTTAGAAACAGTACACTGGCTGCACTGTATTATATACTGTGTACATTGCCTAAAGTGTATTAGAAACTGTACACCATTGAGAATGCACTGTATATATAGGCTACACTGAATGCAGAGTGTATATGTGTATACACACAACAAAAAACAAAATTGCCCATGGGACTTTTAAAGAGCACACCTCAAGTAAAATGTATAAATGATTTATTTAACACACATTTAAAAACAACATATACATAATTCAGAAAAAAGAAAACATATTAAATATCAACATATTAGTAAATTATGCATTCATATCATAGACCTTTCCATAGGACCTGGATGTGCCATATAGATGACTGTCAGTAGTCTAGGATGGCTGTGCTAGGTCTCTCTAGGTTTTGCGAGAGTCTTGCTTCTTCGGGAGAAGCACAGATAGATGCCTGGAGATTAAGAGCACAAGTAAGAAAATGGAAAAAAAAGGGGCGCAGACAAGAGGGAAAGGGGGTGGAAACAAGAAAGGAAATGTGCCATACATATGCATATAAACTCAATATGTTCCACTCACGATTGATGGAGGACTCCTGGCCAGCTAGTTGGTATCGATGACTCTTTTTGAAACAGTCAGAAAATTAGTATATATAGATGGGTATACTACCCTGGATTTATAAAGGAGACTTCAAAATGGAATGTCCATAAAAATTGATGGATACAGTGTAATGCATACACTGCCAACCATGCCACCAAGCTTCCCCCCGGGAGGTGTGTGAGGGCGAGGAGATGGAAACCAGTGGGAAGCCGCAAGAGCCCAGAGCCCGGAGCCGGAGCGAAAGATGTAAATCCTACACCGGGAGTACCCACACCTGTCCAATCAAGGAAATAAACCCTAATGAAAACCTAACCAGACAGTACAGTGATCAAATTAAATTATTATTGTCAGATACAATCTGAGAATGTATGATGAGTGCCTGTGTATTCACATATAGCTGCTTATGTGAGGAGTAAAAAGTGAAAAAATGCAGAGTATTTCTTATATAAAAATATATAATACCAAAAAGTGTCTATCTTAACAAATATGTATATTGATGCAATAAGACTGCTGAGTGTGTGTATTTGTTACACTGTTATGCCCTGTACACACGATCGGACATTGATCGGACATTCCGACTATAAAATCCACTGATTTTTTCCGACGGATGTTGGCTCAAACTTGTTTTGTCTACACACGGTCACACAAAGTTGTCGGAAGTTCCGATCGCCAAGAACGCGGTCACGTACACCAAGTACGAAGAGACTATAAAAGGGCAGTTCAGAACCAAGCGCTGCACCCTTTGGGCTCCTTTTGTTAATCTCATGTTAGTAAAAGTTTGGTGAGAGACGATTCGCACTTTTTCAGACTCGTGGTTTTCAGATCGTTTTCTGCTGTTCAGTTTGTGCTTGTGGGTTTGTATCTGTTCTTCAGTGCGTGCAGCGAGTTCCCCTTGACTCTTTCATTGTGTTCTTGTTCGTTCGTTACTGTTTGTCAGGTCGCTCTTCACGGACCTTGCTGTTCTTCAGTGCGTTCTGTTACTTCGTTCTGAGCAGCCGACCGTTTTCTAGCCATGTTGCGTATGTGTACTCCTTGTAGAGTTCGTGCTGTGCGGGGGCTTGGTGTTGGGGTCCTTACCTTGACACAAGCCCAGTCCATGAACAGGGTGGGGAGGAGTTCATGGACCAAGAATTGGTTGCTCCAGCGTGTCCAGTTCTGTCACATGCCTTTGCTCCGTGAGATCCGTGAGAATAATCCTGATGATTTCAGGAACTTTCTCCAGATGATGGACCCCGTATTTCACCATTTGTTGGCTTTGCTGACCCCCTATATCAGCAGGCAGGACACCTGCATGAGGCAAGCCATCACTCTGGAGCAGAGGCTAGTCGCCACCCTGCGGCACTTGGCGATGGGGAGAAGCCTGCAGGACCTTAAGTTCTGGACAGGCATCTCCCCCCAGGCTCTGGGGATCATTATCCCAGAGACCTGTTCTGCCATCATCCAGGTCCTGCAGAAGGAGTATATGAAGGTAAGATTTTTATCCTTTTAAATCACATTTTATTGTATAGAATGGTTGCTAATGTATTGTATTTCTTTCCTCATTCCCTAATTACCATGATTGTAATATGCTGTGAACGTCCCCTTTGTCCTCATGCATGCTGGATTTTTATGTAATTTTTATTTTTGTCATTCATACATATTTGCCTTCACTTACCTCCCAAGCATGCTCTCCTGGCCCTATATTCACCTCGTGTAGTCACTTAACAGTGTATTTTGGCAGCTCCATAGTAGTGCTTTACCCTAAAATTGTAATGTGTGCTTGAAATTCTGGCAGAGTGCCAGAGGCTTTTTTTTGGGGTTCACAAAATCTTTTTGAACCCTCCCTCCCCCCAACTGCTAACTCAGCTGATACCAATCCTCTATCTGCTGACTTTGCCAAACCCATACACACTATACCCACCTCTTTTGTGGTCAGATTTATGGATGAATTACCCAAAGCATGTAGTGCAAGGGCCTGCCTGAATACTTTCAAATGGTACTGTTTCAAGTTTTTGTATCCTATTATTATCTTGATAGGTAATAGCAGAATGTAAAAATGTGCTAAAATGTGTTTAGTGTGTATTTTTCTCTTTGTATTATGACACTTCTTACCTGTCCAGTGGGCTGCCAATAGTGTAAAGTAAGGAGGGGCTGGCCAAAGTAATCCACATTATTTAGGCATTCATCTCTCAATGAAGTGTAGAGGGTGACCTGTCCAAAACATCTCCCCCACCCCCATAAAATTCACATTTGGCGGAGTATAAACTAAATCATATCATCCTGGCTTGCTGTGTTCTCCACAACTTTTTAAGGAGAAATTCTGTGAACTATGCTGGCTCAGTTGGGCCTGAATCCATAATTCATGTAAATGAACCAACCCTGACGGCGCTTGAAGCTGGCCGTCCTGGCTTGCCCCCTCTGAGTGCCCGCGAGGTCCATATAAGATACATGGAATACTTTGCGGGTAGGGGGCCATCGATATGCCAGACAATGTCTGAGATATTTTTGAAATAAAAAACAAATTTTAACTACTAAAATATTTGCTGACATTTACTTCTTGTCTTTCTTTTAGCTGACCCTGACAGAAATTTGGGGAGTCCTGAAAATGGCGTGATTTTGTAACATTAGAAAGCACTGTTGGGTGTTATTTACTAAAGGCAAAGACACTTTGCACTACAAGTGCACTTGAGACTGCACTGAAACTGCGCTTGTAGTGCAAAGTGGATTTGCCCTTAGGAAATAACCCCCATTGTCACAGAAACCAACAATTTTACCACCAAAAAATGTTTGGAGCATTGAAAGAAGAATCCACACATTCTTGATTATCAATCTTTTTAATACAAGCACAATCACATGTGCATTTATCAAAGGTTTTTAAAACAAACCAACATGTTCGTTGTATAACAATATTTTGGGTCACATTAATAAAAGTAGAAATATCCATTTAAGGTAAAACAGGCATGTTTAAAACCAACAAGAAATACACAAATCTGAAACTTACAAAGTTCAACATTGTTAGAAAGTGAAGGCAATATCAGACATGAGTATTTATAAACTGTGTTTGATATTGTGTTCAGATGGGGTGAAGTCACCCCTGGAAAAGCCAAATTTTGAAGGTGCACAAAAATTCACGAATGTCAACATGTGCTAGCTGCCATCACAGGGGATCAAGGGACGTGTTTTGTGGGTGCAACCCCTTCCTCTCAGCTACTTTACTATTGAGGAAGGGGTTGCACCCACAAAACACCTACATTGATCTCCCGTGATGGCAGATAGCACATGTTGACACACTGTGTGCATCTTCAAAATTTGGCTTTTTGACAATAGGTAAAAAAAGGTTCAACAAATTTTTTTGCAAAAAATGCCAACTACATTAGGGATTTCAAGGGGTTTTAAACTCTCCCTAGTACATCAATGATGTTCTTCATTTTGTTTTTAACATCATTGATGTTTTTCTGGATGTTTTCAAAGTCCCTATTACACCCCATGATCTCAACGATCAGGATCTGGGCACTTTCACTGGTGAAGTGACCTGGATCCACAACATCACGATCACCTAAATATAAAAAAAAAAAAAACACACCATGTATTATAAATATGCAGGCATCCATCTCTTACCTGAGCCTGTGGTCGCAGACACTCACCTGTTGTGGTGACAATTTCCACCACGTTTCCCTCCTCCTCCTCCTGTTGGCTTTGGGGGAT
Source organism: Aquarana catesbeiana (assembly GCF_042186555.1). NCBI lineage: Eukaryota > Metazoa > Chordata > Amphibia > Anura > Ranidae > Aquarana > Aquarana catesbeiana. The sequence continues at coordinate 241,084,616 of NC_133330.1, read as the reverse complement.
TTCCCCTTCTTCCTGAGGTGGGGGGTCCCTGGTCTCCTCGGATAAGTGGTGTCCTCCGAGTCTTTTCTCCCCTATGTAAAAAAAATAGGTATACTTAGCACACAGGTATTTAATGGCAGAAATAGGAATATGAAACATTACTTGGAAGTGGGGTACAATTGTCTGTTTTGGCAGAGTTGCAAGATGAAGAAATATTTTTTTCCTTTGTCAAGCTTGAATACTTACCTGTTTTGTACAAGCTTCGCAGATGGAGACACCCCTATAGTATACATTGGAGCACTTGTGTGGGGCCCCCTAATAAAAAGGGTGTTCTGTTGTCCCACACTAGTGCTCCAGTGTCCAGATGTGTAAACAGCTGCTGAGTGTCCTCTCCTTACACAGAATCTAGTTTGCATTTCATTCTAGTTACCAACCCATCCAGACACCAAAATTATTTGAAGAGAAGTAGGCTAGCAAAAATGTATTCAAATGCATATGTCCAAAACATGGTGTTTTCTATGCCGAATGAACAATGATTCATACGAACAAATAATGTGCCCATGAACATGAAAGTTTTCATTTTAAACTCTACAACAGTTAAGAAAAGCACATGGAGCAGCACGAATGTAATAAAAATAAATAATAGGAACACAGGACAACTACTTACTTTTTTGCAGCACTCTCCTGATCCTTCTGTACTGCTCATGCTCCCTTAATTTGAGGTCCGACCACTGCTTCCTGAGTTGATCTTTCGATCGTCGTACCCCAAAATTTCTGTGCAGACTCTTTACAACTTTCGCCATGATTTTGGCCTTTCTGACATTGGGGTTGGGGTAAGGTCCATACTTCCCATCATAGTCGGTCCTCTTCAATATGTCGACCATCTCCAACATCTCCCCAAAGGACATATTTGAGGCCTTAAATCGTCTCCTCCGGGATCAGGATGTTTCTGGCTCCGGGCTTTCCTCCTCCTCGTTGCTGTAATTAGCACGCACCTGTTGTGTCTCCGCCATGTGCTCTTCCTCCACTGCGCCGAACGAGAAGGGGCGGGAAATAGACTAGAAAGAACGTCAGGGGCGGGCGTAGTTTCACGCATGCGCAGTGTATATAAAGCGTAACACGCATGCGTAGTACGTACGATCTGTGAGCTGAGGAAGGAGTATCGGAGGCACTGATTGTGATAACGAAGGTAAGATTTAAAATTGGGCCTATACTGCTTCTAGATTGAGGCCTATATTGTGAAAAGATTAGGAGAGTTTAGCCTGACATTAGGGTTTGTCTTGTGTTGTGTCTTGCAGATAAAATGGATGGCTTCAATAACCACAATTTCCTCCCCCTGTTCATAGACAAATACAGGGAGCTGCCCTGTCTGTGGCAGATCAAACACCCCCAATACAATAATAAACAAAAGAGGCAGGCAGCGCTGGAGAAACTGCTGGAGTTGGTGAAGCCAGTGGTCCCCACAGCAACCATCCCCTATTTAAAAGCCAAAATTGGTGGCCTGAGGAGCACTTATCTTAGGGAGCGCAAGAAGGTCCAGGATTCCCAGAGATCCAGACCTGCAACAGATGACATTTATGTCCCCAGGCTGTGGTACTATGAGAGACTGCGATTTCTGTCAGACCAGACTGAAGTCAGGGAATCCCTCTCAACCCTACCTTCCACTCTTCCTTCCACCCAGCTGAGGCTTCCAAAGTCTAACCTGGGAATTCCAGCCAGGAAGAAGTGGAGGAGCCCAGCTGGAGCCAGGTATAGCATTCTTCTACAGATTTATTGGTAAAACATAAATGATGTTTACTAGATGTTATTATTGATCACTAATCGCTGATTTAATAAAGTGTTTTACATATCAATAGACAGTAGTGGGCAAAAATAATGGGACAAGAATGAAAAATGCTGGGCTCAGAATGATAGTCTTTTATATTTCTTAACATTCAATTTGCAACAGTCAGGAGGTGAAAACTGTGTGTTTGATGAAGAAAAAACTAAAACTAGGCCCCTTTTTCATACACAGGAAGACCTCAGCCAGGAGGAGGCTGTGGAATGTGGCACACAGGAGGAGGCTGTGGAATGTGGCACACAGGAGGAGGCAGGGTTAGTGGCAGCCAGGAGGAGGTGTGGCTAAGTGGCAGCCAGGAGAAGGCTGGGCCCAGTAGGAGCCTGACAGAATCGCAGGTCCCTCCCCTCCGCCTTCCAAACAAAAGACCCAGGAAGGGGAGTAACGTGCAGGATTCAGCACTCAGGCTGATTCAGGAGGCTTCTGCGTCCCTCAGAGCCTTCCCCACTCCTGAAGAGGCCTTTGCCTGCATGGCTGCCAAAAAACTGAAGGACATGCAGGAGGGCCAACACCTCATGTGTGAGGACATTCTTTATAAAACCTTAACCAAGGGGGTGAGGACCGAAATCACACCCAATACCCACCTGTGTGAGTTGGACCATCCTCCTCCTCCTCCTGCCACAAGTCCACCACCACAGACACAGCGTGGAAGGAAGCGTGGAAGGAAGACCAGAGAGTGATGACCTGGGTTCAGTCTGGTCTGACAAAAGATACAGGCTCTTGTATGACCACATCCTGGGGACATGTTTCATCTGCTGCTGTTCATGATCCCTTGGACTTCTGGCCCAGATTGAACTCCCTTAGATAAGGACTCCTCAGGCCACCAATTTTGCCTGGAAATAATTGATGTCTGCCCTGGGGCCAAAGGCTTTGCCAATGTCTGCTCTTTCTCCAGCATTGCCTCCCTCTTTGTTTGGTTATGAGCCCTTAATAAAGGATTTTTGGTTTCAATTATACTCGCCTATGTGTGTTTTCCTTCAAAAAGGACAGTTTGTTTGTGAGGAGGCAGGTACATTTCAAAAATACAATGTGAAATTAAAAAGAGACACCAACACCAAACAACCTCCTTGAGATTAAATAATACAAGATAATAATGGTGTTATGATAACTTGACACACAAAACACATCCAAAACTATTCTGGAGTTAAAAAACAAAAAAAACACAAGATCAGGCTTGAAAAAAATACAAACCAAAAAAAAAAAAAATTTTATTTTTTAGTCAGATGTGACAAATCAAAATATAGTGATGAAATCACGATAAATAATAAAGAAAGAAGTTTGTGAGAAGTCTGTGTGAATATGAGCAGCAAAACTACTTCATTCTTCGAGCATTATAAAGAAGAAGAGAGTGCGCTGCATTAAACTATTTAAAACATTGCAGCGTGACGAAAGTGCTATATCCATTCCGAACGCTAATTTTATCAGACCGAGCAGTTCCGTCTCGGAATTTATTCTGAGTATGCGTGGCACTTTATGCGTCGGAATTGTCCACACACAGTCGGAATTGACGCAATCGGATTTTGTTGTCGGAAAATTTTTTTAGCCTGCTCTCAAACTTTGTGTGTTGGAAAATCCAATGGAAAAAGTCAGATGGAGCCCACACACGATCTGATCGCACATTTTCCGTCGGAAAATCCGACCATGTGTATAGGGCATTATAGTACAGTGATAGTGTAATATAGTTAAAAATCCATTTATATTTTTCTGTCAAAAGACAATGAAAATATGAATAACATGTGATCATAAATGTGTAAACTATACGACCAGTTATCATGAGCGATGTCCGAATATACAAGAATACAAGACAGTACTCTCTAGTTGTTTAAGTGTATGTGCAGTTTAATAAGTATGTGTACATTTTAGTAATGAATACCAAAAGAGTAAGCAAAACAAGGGTGGAAACAACAGAACAGCCAAACAAGCCAAACAAAAACCATAAAGCCTCAAACAAGAGACCAACTGGACCCCCTCAAGGAGGGTCGAGCTGGTATCTAGAACCTTCACACATGAAAGGACTTACCCTGTGAGGGAAGCAAACTTGGTTCACGGTGACCGGTAACCTGGCAGGCTGCACTGTGACCCAGCCATGTTCTGGGCTAAATAGCCCAGACAATGGTGTCAGCCCTACCCACACAGCATCCAATCGGTTTGCATAAGGAAAGGGGAGGAGCCACAATGGCTCATTCCCGTATGGCGGCCAGCTGATACCTATGACCCTCTAATGCACACCCAGCTGAGACAATTAAGTTGTCAAAGAGGGTGCGATCCATCTGCGCATGCGCAAAAGCATCAGCGCCATGGCCTCGTCCTCGTGTCTCTGGCAACGCCGCTGTTTAGCGGCAGACACGTAGAGGTGCATGTGCAGTGATGCCACGGTGTTCACGCCCCGCCCATGAGCTGAGTGACGCCGCGTGATGCGGTAAACGAACATGGCGCATGCGCGGTGATGTCAGAGCGCCTAAGCCACGCCGAGCTGTGGGTACGCCCACCGCTGACAGCATTGTGCCCTGAGGGCCGGATACATGCCTGTGGCAGCATCAACAGAATGGCAAGTGCCCACAGTGGGAGGATGCATCACTAAGGGGGAGAGGAAAATAAGAGGACGCCAATCCCCGCGGTTTCCAAACGTCAATGGCAGACAGAGAGCTGAGGTTTACAGACCCCTCCATGCACGCCCCCCAAGCTGCTTTAGAGGAGAAAATGGGAATAAGTGTGCAAGGTGTAAAGGGAGTGGTCTGGAAAAACCAGGAGGGATTGCAGCTCCCAGGAGCTGAACATTCGGAAAAAAGGAGGCAAGGCGCAAAAAGAAAGGGGGGAAGGGAAAGAAGAGGAAAACTGGGTAACCCACACCACTTTTTCCCCAAAAATTGTTTAAATACTGAGTATACACAGAAAGAACCTCAAGTGTGAATATAGATGTATGTCTATGTATACATTGATCTCCAAACCCTATCAAAAACCCAGAGCATTATACATGACACATGTAAATATTATTGAAAAACAAAAAAAGGACTTGAATGAGGTGGCTTCATTCAAACCAGGAGCCTTGTTGGCTCCCAGTGAGATTATCCACCTCATTTCTCTCTGGAGGATCACCCTGTCCCAGTTTTCCCCATGTGGGTCCTGTGGAATGTGTTCAAGACATAAAAATAGGACTTTGGGAGACCCATATGCATGGTCTTGAGCTGCGTGTCTCCCTATCAGGGAATACAGATCACCTATTTCGATGGCATATGTGTGGTCGTAAATTTGTTTACAAAATTCACTAAAGGTCTTCCCTACATAGAACACACCACATTCACAGGTCATCCAGTATACAATTCCTTTAGGTTGACAGTTAGCAAATTTTTTGGGGAAAAATCTGTTCCTATTTGGTAGGACCAAATTTTGACCCGTATTGATATATTTGCAATATGGGCATCCCCCACACTGAAAAGTCCCCTTGAGCTAATGGGTTTTGGAACTTGTACCAGCCAAATGACTGTGCACCAACTTGTCCTTAAGAGATGGGGCCGGTGACGTCAGAGGAAGGGGGGGTCGCCCGTTTACGTCATCGAGTGGCCCCGCCCTCAGCTTTATAAAAGCTGTCACGAGAAGAAGCGTCACTCGGCGGGAGCCTCCTATGGAGGTGGAGCTGTTGTGGCTTTTTTTTTTCTCTTTTTGGCTCGTCGTTGGCGTGAGATGGACATTTTTATGTTTACCTTTTAATAAAGGACTTGTCCCAAAGTATCTCCTGTCTTTTTTACTATTTTTGACACTTTTTTTTGTGAAATTGTAGGGGTAAAATACCTGTTACCAATTCACATAGGGGGGAGGCCGGGCTCTGGGGGTCCCCTTGTTAAAGGAGGCTTCCAGAGTCCGATAAGCCCCCTGCCCGCAGACCCCCACAACCACTGGGCAAGGGTTGTGGGGATGAGGCTCTTGTCCCATCAACATGGGGACAAGGTGCTTTGGGGGTGACTCCAAAGCATCCCCCCATCTTGAGGGCATATGGCCTGGTACGGTTCAGAAGAGGAGGCTCTCTCGTCCACCCCTTTTTTCCAGCAGCCTGCCAGGTTGCGTGCTTGGATAAGGGTCTGGTATGGATTTTTGGGGGGGGGGGACCCCTGTACCATTTCTTTTTTAATTTTGGAGCAGGGTTCCCCTTAATATCCATACCAGACCTGAAGGGCCTGCTATGGATTTTGGGGGGACCCCAACGCAATTTTTTAAAAAATTTAATGGACTGGGGGGGAACCCAATGCCGTTTTTTATTTTGTATAATGAGTTTTATCTATATTGCCGAGACCTGACAATTCATTAGAGCCGCAAGTTTTAAATGACTTTCTTCCTTTAGAAATGTAATTTTGCTGTGGTACTGTTCTAAACATGGGAAAACACACAGGCACAATATTTTTAAAGGAATATTTCATTTTTATTGTTTTGCTCCCGAAAAAACTGACGTTTTTAAAACTTTTTTTTGCATTGATACATGTCCCCTGGGGCAGGATCCAGGTCCTCAAACACTTTTAATGGCAATAAATTGCATATAAGCCATTAGAATAAGCACTTTTGGTTTTTCATGTTAATGTCCCATAGACTTTAATGCTGTTCCGTGGCTTTCAAATTTGCCACGAACACTGCATAATGTTTGCTGTTTGGCGAACAGGCGAACACCCGGTGTTCGAGTTGAACTTACGTTCGACTCGAACATCGGGCTCATCCCTAACAGGAAGACGCACTTGAACAATTAATTCAAATTATAGGAAATCCGGCTCTTGCACTAAATCTAATTTATTGATTTAAAGATCTGACTGATTGAAGTGTATGGTCTCCTTTAACCACTTGAGCCCCGGACCATTGTGCTGCCTAAGGACCAGAGGTCTTTTTCCAATTTGGCACTGTGTCGCTTTAACTGCTAATTGCGCGGTCATGCAATGCTGTACCCAAACTAAATTTGCGTCCTTTTCTTCCCACAAATAGAGCTTTCTTTTGATGGTATTTGATCACCTCTGCGGTTTTTATTTTTTGCGCTATAAATGGAAAAAGACCGAAAATTTTGAAAAAAAATGATATTTTCTACTTTTTGTTATAAAAAAAATCCAATAAACTCAATTTTAGTCATACATTTAGGCCAAAATGTATTCGGCCACATGTCTTTGGTAAAAAAAATGTCAATAAGCGTATATTTATTGGTTTGCGCAAAAGTTATAGCGTCTACAAACTAGGGTACATTTTCTGTAATTTACACAGCTTTTAGTTTATGACTGCCTATGTCATTTCTTGAGGTGCTAAAATGGCAGGGCAGTACAAAACCCCCCAAATGACCCCATTTTGGAAAGTAGACACCCCAAGGAAATTGCTGAGAGGCATGTTGAACCCATTGAATATTTATTTTTTTTGTCCCAAGTGATTGAATAATGACAAAAAAAAAAAAAAATATTTACAAAAAGTTGTCACTAAATGATATATTGCTCACACAGACCATGGGCTTATGTGGAATTGCACCCCAAAATACATTCTGCTGCTTCTCCTGAGTATGGGGATACCACATGTGTGGGACTTTTTGGGAGCCTAGCCGCGTACGAGGCCCCGAAAACCAATCACCGCCTTCAGGATTTCTAAGGGTGTAAATTTATGATTTCACTCTTCACTGCCTATCACAGTTTCGGAGGCCATGGAATGCTCAGGTGGCACAAAACCCCCCCAAATGACCCCATTTTGGAAAGTAGACACCCCAAGCTATTTGCTGAGAGGCATGGTGAGTATTTTGCAGCTCTCATTTGTTTTTGAAAATGAAGAAAGACAAGAAAAAACATTTTTTTTTTCTTTTTTCAATTTTCAAAACTTTGTGACAAAAAGTGAGGTCTGCAAAATACTCACTATACCTCTCAGCAAATAGCTTTGGGTGTCTACTTTCCAAAATGGGGTCATTTGGGGGGGTTTTGTGCCACCTGGGCATTCCATGGCCTCCGAAACTGTGATAGGCAGTGAAGAGTGAAATCAAAAATTCACGCCCTTAGAAAGCCTGAAGGCGGTGCTTGGTTTTCGGGGTCCCGTGCGCGGCTAGGCTCCCAAAAAGTCTCACACATGTGGTATCCTCGTACTCAGGAGAAGCAGCAGAATGTATTTTGGGGTGTAATTTCACATATTCCCATGGCATGTTTGAGCAATATATCATTTAGTGACAATTTTGTGCAAAAAAAAAAAAAAATGTGTCTCTTTCCCGCAACTTGTGTCGCAATATAAAATATTCCATGGACTCGACATGCCTCTCAGCAAATAGCTTGGGGTGTCTACTTTCCAAAATGGGGTCATTTGGGGGGGTTTTGAACTGTCCTGGCATTTTATGCACAACATTTAGAAGCTTATGTCACACATCACCCACTCTTCTAACCACTTGAAGACAAAGCCCTTTCTTATTGTTTACATGAAAAAGTTATTTTTTTTTGCAAGAAAATTACTTTGAACCCCCAAACATTATATATTTTTTTAAAGCAAATGCCCTACAGATTAAAATGGGGGGTGTTTCATTTTTTTTTTCACACAGTATTTGCGCAGCGATTTTTCAAACGCATTTTTTGGGGAAAAAACACACTTTTTTAAATTTTAATGCACTAAAACACACTATATTGCCCAAATGTTTGATGAAATAAAAAAGAGGATCTTAGGCCGAGTACACAGATACCAAACATGACATGCTTTACAATTGCGCACAAACGTGCAGTGGCAACAAAATAAATACATTTTTAAAAGCCTTTAAAAGCCTTTACAGGTTACCACTTTAGATTTACAGAGGAGGTCTACTGCAAAAATTACTGCCCTCGATCTGACCTTCGCGGTGATACCTCACATGCATGGTGCAATTGCTGTTTACGTTTGACGACAGACCGCCGCTTGCGTTCGCCTTAGCACGAGAGCAGGGGGCGACAGGGGTGCTTTTTTTTTTTTTTTTTTTTCTTTATTATTTTTTTGCTTTTTAATCTTATTTTTAAACTGTTCCTTTCATTTTTTTTTTTATAATCATTTTTATTGTTATCTCGGGGAATGTAAATATCCCCTATGATAGCAATAGGTAGTGACAGGTACTCTTTTTTGAAAAAATTGGGGTCTATTAGACCCTAGATCTCTCCTCTGCCCTCAAAGCATCTGACCACACCAAGATTGGTGTGATAAAATGCTTCCCCAATTTCCCAATGGCGCTATTTACATCCGGCGAAATCTAAGTCATAAAATGCTCGTAGCTTCCGGTTTCTTAGGCCATAGAGATGTTTGGAGCCACTCTGGTCTCTGATCAGCTCTATGGTCAGCTGGCTGAATCACCGGCTGCATTCTCAGGTTCCCTGTTGAGACAGGAGAGCCAGAGAAAAACACGGAAGACGGTGGGGGGGGGGGCATTCCCTCCCACGGCTTGTAATTAGCCGCTAGGATTGCTTTTACATGAAAGCCGACCGCTGGCTGAAAATAATGATACCAAGATGATACCTAAACCTGCAGGCATCATTCTGGTATAACCACTCAAAGTCGTGAATGGCGTACCTGAAGACAAAAAAATGGTTAACAATAAAGCACAATAAACGGTAAAGTATAAAAAATTGCATACCTGAAAAGCAAACATGATAAAACATAATAACAATAAAACATTGCAGAATAGAATACAGTAAAAAAGAGCAGAACAATAGAGAGAGAGAATAGAGAGAGAGAGAACAATAAAACGACAACTATTTTTTTTTATTTTATATATATATTTTTTTACACTTTTTTTGTAACTAACTTTTATAACTGCAACCGGTTCCAGGTTCGGGTCTCTCAAAATGCGATGGCATCTTGGGAGACCCTGTGAAAGTGTGCCTAGTCTGTGCAATGCTGTACCCTACACTAATACTCAACTAGTGCATGGTAGCGTTCAAAACATTCACCAATGCAAAAACCAGGATTGTCAGGACAGGAGGGACAATAATAGCGGGTGTCACGCCTATATCCGTGCTTGCTGCAGACACGACATCTTTTTTGGGGGGTTCGTTGGGTAGGGGTACTCGGGAGGACATAAAGAAAATGCCTCTCATGCAGCCGACTGCACTTGGTTGGGGATGTGAATGGGGGAAGTACGGGCGCTGCAGAAGTGGTGGGTTCCCAATTAGGATTGGCGAATGCAGCAGGAAGGGCATTATGGGCACGACGGGCCTGTGTTTGTCTTTTTGGTGGCAGCGGGACACTACTTGTGCTCGCCACCTCACCAGCTTGAACTGCACTTATGGGACTCGCCACGTCACCAAGTGTTACTGCAGTGCTGGTTTGACTACGACCGGGGTGTACTAGGCCACTGGTGCTTGCCAGTTCACCAAAACGCTACAAAAAAAACTTTTAGCGATCCCAGGGATCAGGCCTGACTCTGCGAACGCTGCAGTTATGCGTTTAGTGTTTTGTAAGTGACAGTGATCGATCGATACTGCACTTGGGTGGGCTGGGCTGGGCCGGGCGGAGGGGCAAAACGCAGGTGCTAGCAGGTATTTGGGCTGATCCCACTAACACTGCGTTTTTGGGAACCCTAAACTGCTGGGGATGCTAGTATAGATCTGATCGGATCAGATATTGATCCGTTCAGATACTATACCACTAAGGGAGGTGTACGCTGCGTGCGTGGGTGTTAGCGGTACTGGCGCTAACCTGACGCTGCTTGGGGCTGATGCTTGCCAGTTCACCAAAATGCTACCAAAAAACTGTTAGCGATCGCAGGGATCAGGCCTGACTCTGCGAACGCTGCAGTTATGCATTTAGTGTTTTGTAAGTGTCAGTGATCGATCGATACTGCACTTGGGTGGGCTGGGCCGGGCCGGGCGGAGGGGCAAAACACAGGTGCTAGCAGGTATCTGGGCTGATCCCGCTAACACTGCGTTTTTGGAAACCCTAAACTGCTGGGGACGCTAGTATAGATCTGATCGGATCAGATATTGATCCGTTCAGATACTATACCACTAAGGGAGTTGTACGGTGCGTGCGTGGGTGTTAGCGGTACTGGCGCTAACCTGACGCTGCTTGGGGCTGGTGCTTGCCAGTTCACCAAAATGCTACCAAAAAAACTGTTAGCGATCGCAGGGATCAGGCCTGACCCTGCGAACGCTGCAGTTATGCGTTTAGTGTTTTGTAAGTGACAGTGATCGATCGATACTGCACTTGGGTGGGCTGGGCCGGGCGGAGGGGCAAAACGCAGGTGCTAGCAGGTATCTGGGCTGATCCCGCTAACACTGCGTCTTTGGGAACCCTAAACTGCTGGGGACGCCAGTATAGATCTGATCAGATATTGATCCGATCAGATACTATACCACTAAGGGAGGCGTATGCTGCGTGTGTGGGTGTTAGCGGTACTGGCACTAATCTGACGCTGCCTGGGGCGACGCATATCACTGCCGGGCGATCAGGGGGCTAAACCTTTATTCGGTAATAAACGGCGGGTGCCCTGACACTATAAAAAATAAACGAACTAACCAGCGTCACCTGTAACGGTTATACGGTGATCAGTGGTGAAAGGGTTAACTAGGGGGCAATCAAGGGGTTAAAACATTTATTAGGTAGTATATGGGGGTCCCTGACTCTATAAAACGCTGACGGCGAACCTAAATATTTATGTCCCTAACTAGCGTCACCAGCGACACTAATACAGCGATCAGAAAAATGATCGCTTAGTGACACTGGTGACGGGGGGTGATCAAGGGGTTAAAACTTTATTGGGGGGGTTAGGGGGTATCCTAGACCTACAGGGGGCTAACCCTAACTGTCCCAACACTGTAACTGTCACAAACTGACACCAATGCAGTAATCAGAAAAAAAAAAAAAAACTGCTTGGTGTCAGTTTGTGACGGGGGGGGGGGTGATTGGGGGGGGATCAGGGGGCGATCGGGGGGGGGATCGGGGTGTTTTGTGTGCCTGGCATGTTCTACTGTGTGTGTTTGTGTTTTACACTCACATAGATGTCTTCTCTCCTCGGCGCCGGAACAGAAAATACCGAGCCGAGGAGAGATGACATCATTTCCTTTGCTGCTGTTTAGCATACAGCAGCAAAGGAAGATTCTCATTGGCCGGCGGCGATCGCGAGGGGGGCCACGAACGGATGGCCTCCCCCTCACCTCCGATCGCCAGGGGACAAAACAGGACCGTCTCGGGCACCGGGGGCGGGTCCGATCGGACCCCCCACCCGCGGGAGGCAAATCACGTATATGTACGTGATTTTACCTGCCCGTGCCGCCTTGCCGACGTACATCGGCGTGAGGCGGTCCTTAAGTGGTTAAAGATCAAGGTCTGAAAATATGAATTTATTGGGTTTAGAAACACTTCCCTGTTCTTTGTAATGTATTGAAAGATTTGGGTAAATCTAAATCTAAACTAAATAAATGCTGTCTCTTTCTCTATTGGGAAGATCTAAACCCAGATTGTCCTTGGGACTATTATCACCAAGAGAAAAACTGAGGGTTAACTCAAAACTTTACAGGTTGTCCCCAGAACAGGAGCAGAGGGGAAGTGTTTTTTCTGTGTTTTTGAGGACAGGAAATACAGGGACATCTACGTAATGGTGACAAAGACAGCAATAAAACCCAAATAGAGGTTCTAGCCCTTTTCCACTCTTATGCCGCATACACACAAATGTTCAATGTGAGCTTGTTGTCGGAAATTCCGACCATGTGTAGGCTCCATCGGACATTTTCTGTCAGAATTTTCGACAACAAAAATTTGAGAGCTGGATCTCAAATTTTCCGACAACAAAATCCGTTGTTGTAAATTCCCAGCGTGTGTAGACAATTCCACGCACAAAATTCCACGCATGCTCGCAATCAAGCAGAAGAGCCGCACTGGCTATTGAACTTCAATTTTCTCGGCTCGTCATACATCACCGCGTTCTTGACGCGTTCTTGACGCTTCTTCGAATTATCAGGACATTCGACAATTTGTTCGGCCCACCGAACGACCACAGTGCAATTTTTTTTAAAAGCAACGCAGTGCCGTATTGCAAAAAATGGCCTGGTCAGGAAGGGGGTAAATTCTTCCAGGGCAGAAGTGGTTAAAAATAGGATTTTTTTTGTCGTACTTACCTGTAAAATCCTTTTCTTTGAGTACATAATGGGGCACGGAGTTAGGCTAATATTCATTACCTGCTGGGTTATACTTCATCTCCAGGTGAATGGACACTGGTAGACCAAAGGTCTTTAGACAGGAAGTGATCCCCTATATAACCCCTCCCATACAGGAAGTACCTCAGTTTTGTAGCAAGCACTGAATCCTTAACAAGAGGGGAGGGACCTCTGTGTCTCAAAGAAAAGGATTTTACAGGTAAGTATGACAAAAAATCTTATTTTCTTTTTCATACATCATGGGACACAGAGTTAGGCTAATATTTATTATCTGCTGGGACATCCCAGAGCAATAGCCTTGAGGGGAGGGAGACACCCTGCCAAACAATAGCCATCAGACCTTATACGGCAGCTCGCAGTCTACTGCGGCCGAAAGCCGAATCCTCGGCTGCTCGAACATTCACTTGATAAAATTTTGTGAACGTATGCCCTGAAGATTAGGTAGCAGCCTTACAAATATGAGCCACAGATACCTGATGGCAAAAAGCCCAGGAGGTTCCGAACCCTGAAGCTCCACCGTCCAGGACCGTAGGGCTAGAAGTACTGCCCGTAATTCCAGGACATTGATGGGCAGGATCAGTTCTGTCCTTGACCATTTCCCCTGAGCTGTGAGCCCTTCTAGGGTCGCTCCCCAGCCTGAGAGACTGACATCTGTAGTCAGTACTCTCCAAGTTAGTGGGAGGAAGGATCTTCCCTTTTGCAGGTTCTGATCCTGCAGCCACCAGTTTAGGCTTAAGCGTGCCCCAGAAGATGGAACATTGGATAATCCAGGGCTTGTCCTCTCCTGTTCCAAGCCAACAAGATGTCTTGTTGTAGAGACCTGGAATGGAACTGGGCATAGGGCACTGCCTCGAAGGAGGATACCATCCTCCCTAGGAGACTCATACAGAGCCGAATGGAGGGTTGTCTGTTGCCCCTTACCTGATGCACCTGATCCTTCAGGGCACAGATCCTTGCGGGTGTCAAGAATACTCTTGCTTGGACCGTATCTAGGATCAGACCTAAATACTTTAGACTTTGAGCTGGTCTCAAGGTTGACTTTTTGGTATTTATGATCCAGCCTAAGCTTTCCAAATACTGCACTGTGCATATTATGCTCTGTTCTAGAGCCTGTAGTGAGTGATCTCTGAGCAGGAGGTCTTCCAGATGCCCGCGCACCAGGATCCCTTGGGCCATTAAAAGACCCAGTACTGGTGCTAGGACCTTTGTGAACACCCAGGGAGCTGTAGCAAGCCCGAAGGGTAGAGCCACAAACTGAAAATGACGTTCCTCTACTGAAAATCACAGGAACCTCTGATGAGGCTGAGAGATAGGTACATGTAAATACGCGTCCTTTATATCGATGGAGGCTAGAATGTCTCCCATCTGGAGTGAGGCTACTACTGAGCGGATAGACTCCATACAAAGGGACTGGATCACTAGATACTGGTTCAGGGATCTTAGGTCCAAAATGGCCTTGTGTCCCCGTTTGGTTTTTGAACCATAAATAGGTTTGAGTAAAACCCCGTGCCCCTTTCAGGTACAGGAACCTCTACAATCACTCATTGATGCACTAAATGATGTAGTGCCTGAAGCAATATGTCTCAAAGAAAAAAAATAGAGGCCTGTTTTCCGAAAAAAAAAAAAAAATTTCAAAAATAGAGGCCTGTTTTCCAATAAATAAATAAATAAATAAATAAATAAATTAAAAAATAGAGGCCTGTTTTCCAAAAACAAAAAAAAAATAAAAAAAATAGAGGCCTGTTTTCCAAAAAAATAAAAAAGATTTTAAAAACAATAGAGGCCTGTTTTTAAAAAACCAAAAAAAAAAAATAGAGACCTGTTTGTAAAAAAACAAAAAAAAAAAAAAAAGGCCTATATATAATTCAATATTTCATCAAGATTTTTTATTTTGAGAAATTAAATATCCTGGGGCATTGCAATGGCCCCCCTACCCATAAAATAATTGACATATTGATCTCGAACTTGACGGGCACTTTGGGGGGCCAAGCCAGTATGGACAGTATCCAGGCCCGTCAGATTGTCACTAATAAGTCCGACCTCAGGCCCAACTGGTACAATATAATTTGTAGAATGTTTGTTCAAAAAGTTGCGCAGGATGCAGCATGCTAAAATGATGAAATTAAGTTTGTATTCCGCCAGGTTTATGAAACAGGCGGAACCGGATGGCCAGAATCCCAAAAGCATTCTCAACAACTCTTCTTGCTCTGGCCAGCCGGAAATTAAAAACCCTCCTCTCCGGGGTGAGGGTTCTTGCTCAGAGCGAAGGCTTCATCTGCTATGAAGACAAAGGGGAGTCCTTCCACGTTATCCATATCAGGTGGCAATCCCAGGCCACCACTCTGGAGACGCTGGCAGAACTCCATCTGGGCAAATACTCCTCCATCCGGCCATTCTTCCCCACGTCCACATAGAGAAATTCATATTGTGCCGACACCACCGCCATTAAGACAATACTATGGAACACCTTATAATTAAGATAGTATGACCCCGAATGGGGTGGTTGCACGATGTGGACATGTTTCCCATCTATAGCCCCTCCACAATTGGGAAAGTCCCAAAGGGTGGCAAAATGGGATGCCACAGTCTGCCATTCCTGTGGCGTTGAAGGAAACTGGGGA
This sequence comes from Aquarana catesbeiana, assembly GCF_042186555.1. NCBI lineage: Eukaryota > Metazoa > Chordata > Amphibia > Anura > Ranidae > Aquarana > Aquarana catesbeiana. The sequence continues at coordinate 241,069,077 of NC_133330.1, read as the reverse complement.
ATCAAACAAGAAAACAAAGTTCAGTAATTTAGAAAAGAACATTGCAAGAACACTATACACTTAAAACATTATTGCCCAGCATCAGTATAACATTAAATAATTGAAATCTTCTTGAATAAATAATATGGAAAGGCACACTTATCAGATTGCTCACCCCCTCTGATGGCACATTGTTACATTTTAGGGGGTGGTGAAATTAGAAATTAAAAGTTTAAGGACACGCAGGGTTTTATTGACTAAAGGCTACAAGACTGTGCAGTTTGAAAAGTGCAGTTGTCGCACTCTGCAAGTGCAGTTGCTCCACAGCTTAGTAAATGAGGTAAGGTAAAAGGCTTCATGTTGCAAGGAGTACCCAATCACATGCAAGGGCAATTAATCCAAACACTTTGTGGCTTGCACATGATTGGATGATGGAAATCAGCAGAGCTTCTGCTCATTTACTAAAGCCCTGGAGCAAATGCACTTGCAGAGTGCAAATGCATTTTGCAAAGTGCAACATATATTTGCTTTGTAAAAATCAACACCACAGAACATTATAGCAAATTATTAGGGGGGGGGGGTTGGAAATCTAGTTAATGACACACACACTATTTGGATGGAGTTTAGGGGGGGGGTGGAAATCTAGTTAATGACACACACACTATTTGGATGGAGTTTAGGGGGGGAGGGGTTTGGAAATCTAGTTAATGGTACACACACTATTTCGATGGAGTTTGGGGGGGGGAGGGTTGGAAATCAAGTTAATGACACACGCACTATTTGGATGGAGTTTAGGGGGGGAGGGGGTTTGGAAATCTAGTTAATGACACACACTATTTGGATGGAGTTTAGGGGGGGTTTGGAAATCTAATTAATGACACACAGACTATTTGGATGGAGTTTAGGGGGGGTTTGGAAATCAAGTTAATGACACACACACTATTTGGATGGAGTTTAGGGGGGGGGTTGGAAATCTAGTTAATGACACACACACTATTTGGATGGAGTTTGGGGGGGGGTTGGAAATCTAGTTAATGACACACACACTATTTGGATGGAGTTTAGGGGGGGAGGGGTTTGGAAATCTAGTTAATGACACACACACTATTTGGATGGAGTTTAGGGGGGAGGGGTTTGGAAATCTAGTTAATGACACACACACTATTTGGATGGAGTTTAGGGGGGAGAGGGGTTTGGAAATCTAGTTAATGACACACACACTATTTGGATGGAGTTTAGGGGAAACAAAATACAATGCAGCTGACTAATACATTCAAACTGAGTAGACTAGGTGGATATGTGCCCAGCATTGTATGCTGGGGAGGTTAGTGAAGGCAAATATACATGCATGACAAAAAAGAACAGGAAAAAATTACAGCATGCATGAGGAGAAAAAGGGGACATTCACACTATATTGCAATGATGGTAAGTAGTGTTTGAGTTAAGAAATACATCACATTATCAAAGATTAAATAAAATAACATGTGATGCTAATAAAAGAAAAAATTCTTACCTTAATATAGTCCTTCTGCATGACCTGAATGATGGCAGAACAGGTCTCTGGGATAATGATCCCCAGAGCCTGGGGGGAGATGCCTGTCGAGAACTTCAAGTCCTGCAGGCTTCTCCCTGTCACCAAGTACCGCAACATGGCAACTAGCCTCTGCTCCGGAATGATGGCTTGCCTCATGCAGGTATCCTGCCTGCTGATATAAGGGTAAGCAAAGCCAACAAACGGTCAAAAATGGGGTCCGTCATCCAGAGAAAGTTCCTGAAATCCTCAGGATTATTCTCACGGATCTCACGGAGCAATGGCATGTGACAGAACTGGTCACGCTGGAGCAACCAATTCTTGGTCCATGAACTCCTCCTCACCCTGTTCATGGACTGGTCTTGGGCTGAAGAATGAACTACAGCACCAAGCACATACAATGCACGAGCTCTACGACGAGTACGTACAGGTAACATGGCTTCAAAACGGTCGGCTGGTCAGAACACACTTAACAGAACGCACTGAAGAACAGCAAGGCCTGTGAAGAGCGACCTGAAAATCAGCAACAAGCGGACAATAAAATAAAGATTTCTCAATGCCAACTGACCAAACGCACTGAAAAGCAGATACAAACCTCACAAGCACAGACTGAACAACAGTTAAAACAAACTGAAAAATACGAGTCTCACAAGCGCGAATCGTCTCTCACCAAACTTCTACTAACACGAGATAAACACGAGATTAGCAGAAGGAGCCCAAAGGGTGTCGTACAAGCTATTGAACTTCCGTTTTATAGTCTCGTCGGACTTGGTGTACGTCACCGCGTACTAGGCTGTCGAACTTTTGTGTAATCGTGTGTAGGCAAGTCCGTTCATTAGAAAGTCTGCCGCAAGTCCTCCAAAAGTCAGCCAAAAGTCCGTTAAAGGTCTGTCGGACGGGCTGTCGGACTTTTGTAGATGAAAAGTCAGACCGTGTGTACGCGGCATAACACAATAGCAGCAGATTATTATGAAAAAATTAAGTTGAGCTGTAGCTTGCTTCACTATTGTTCTGCTGCTGTGCTTATGCTTAATTGCTAAATAATTCAGGTCCTCTGACAAACGGACCAGCTAAGATTGACTGTCTTCTGAAATGATTCAGTGTGTGTGTCTCTCTCTGCTAGCAAATTGTAAGTGAAAGTAAGTTGGCTGTACGTGTGTACTTAGTTCTAGCTATTTTATTGCCCCTCCTCTTTGGTTACAATCGGCCAATAACATTCATCATCATCATTATTTTTATTTTACTTCCCCCACCCAATTTCAGCAGCGATCTTTTCTCTCTACGTCGAATCTTTTCTCTCTGTGTAGAATAATCTTGGACTAATAGAGTTAAGGTTAGGCACATTCGACCACACGTTCGATAGACACAGATTGTTATTATCAGCGTCATGTCGAATCACCTATCTATATCGAACTGTTGTCGCAACAAAAACGAAAATAAAGCATTTGTTTATGTCGGATCTTTCGGTTTTCGTATTCTGCACTTTCGTTATTGTTTGTTAAAACGATAACGAAAATACCTGAAATTCGGATGAAAATGCATTCGGACAAAAACGAATGCACATGTCTACAAAACACAATGCTCAAGGAATATCTGCCTTATTTTCAGGCAAATCATCCTCTTGGTTAGGCCTGTCAGGCCGTCTGATCTGATCCTTTACGGACTAGCAGATACCAATTGCTGCAACAGCTGGCTGAATAGCTGAACTGGCCAAAGAAAAGGAAGCCTTTATTAATGACTCCAATTTCTTGTCAATAGGGTCTTTCAAGCCCTGTGCGTTATCTACTGGACAAGTCAAGTTCTTGTTTAAGGAAGAGACTGCTGCATCTACGGCTGTCATGCTCCACTTCTTAACAAAATTTTCATCCATGGGATATAAAAGGGAAAACCTCTTAGGAGGAACAAAATCCTGTCAGGATGTTCCCAATCAGCATACACTGCCTGTTCCAACAGAGGGAGTAAGGGGAAAGCCTGTGTGGCCTGAAGAGGCCTCAGGGATCCCAAAGAGGACCAGGGAGGCTCAGTAACCTCTGCAAGAGGTAACCTAAAGGCAGTGTTCTGTCCACCAGATGTTTTATATTGGTTATTTGTACCTGTGTTGTTAAATTTACATGCAAAATGTGTAATTTACTTAAGACAATCATATGTGGTGTGCAGGCTCCATCTAGCGTTCCTTTTTGGTATTGCTGCAGTTCTGTTTAATTGTTTATTGTATGTGTAAATAGGGAAGTTGTCAGCAAGCAGGGAATTCTGGGTAGAATCTTGTCAGGAAGTGAACCATCCACCATTCTTTTCAACACATTGCAGGAAGCAAGTCATGTCTTTCACAATCTATTGCCATCACTCCTTAGAGAACCTAAAAAGTAAGTTTTTATTATCTCATCTTGTACTGTATATCATTGTTTATGCAATGCATGCTGTATTGTATGCAATATTATACTTATTGAGGTCTATTTCTGTTATTTTGTAGGTTCACCCGGTTTGTTCTAATAAAACTGAGATCAAAGAAATATGGCATCTACAGTTATTGGGATAAGAAGGTTTAGCTAGCTGTCCTAGAGACAGAACAGTGACATTTTTAAGCTGACCTCTGAAAGGAAGATAAGCCGACTTCGGAAGTCTGTACAGCCCGGGGCTACACAGTATCCATACAGTCAGAAGCCTTAAAGAAACAGGCCTGCGGCAGGTGAAGCAAGCAGCCACGCTACACAGTGACGCACTCTGTCAACCAGCAACGACACTTGAACGGTCTCTTTACAGCAAGACAGCTTCTTCCCCGCAGCCATGTCTCACAGTGGGACATCTTACAAAACACGTTCACGAGCAAGCTCATCTAAGTCATCTGTCGCAAATGCAGCAGCTATCGCCCGTTCAAAAGCCGAAGCAGCAAAAGCCAGGCCGCATTCGCAGACCAAGAGTTGCAGATGAAAAAAGAAAAGGCCCACCTTGATGCAGAAAAGTTAAGATGGGAGCAAGAGAGAGAGAAGGAAATAGTACGTTTGGAGCAAGAAAGAGTACGCATGGAACAAGAGAGAGAGATGGAAAGAATACACCTGGAAGAAGAGCTAGCCCAGCAGGAAGCATCTCTGAAATTGCAGCAAGCTATCTTAGAAGCTAACATGGAGAAGCTGGCAGTAGAAAGAGACACTGCTGCCTCCATTGCAGAAGCTTTAGAAGCAGCCATCTACGATGAGCCAAGAGTAGGCAGCAGCATACCGGGTCTAGAGGAGGACCAACAAGATTTTTCACAACGCACATCAGATTATGTCTACCAGCACTGTGACCCAAGCAGCATCCCATAACAAGAAATTAAACATGACGTCACTGAGTCACATCAAATAAAGCAGCAACAAGACGACCTGGGACCCCAGTGCTACAAGCAAGAAAAATCTGCCAGAGTTCCAGACTTTCCAGTTCCAACCAAACCTTCTACTCCACAAGGTACCCAGCCTTCATACAAACATCAAACACCAGTCTTCACTCCAAAGGTGTATGCAACGAGCTGGTACGAACTGCCTACTTTATGCAAGTTTGAACCCAGTGCTCCTAAAGAAGAGACCTTTACCAGGTATGCCTTTACACCGCACCGCAATACAACAGCAGCCTACCCCAATGCCAATCAGGCTACTGTAGACTTTGCCAAGTTTCTGGACAAAAGAGAGTTAGTTACCCAAAGACTTGTCAATTTTAGTGATCGCCCTCAACACTACAGGGCATGTTGATCCGCTTTCCAGAGTGTCATTCAAGGTCTAGATCTATCCTGCAGGGAACAGATAGAACTCCTCGTAAAGTGGCTTGGCAATGATTCTGCTGAACATGCCAAAAGGATCAGAGACATTAATATAAACCACCCTGAGATAGGCCTTACAAACATCTGGAACAGACTGGATAGATGTTATGGCTCACCAGAGGCTATAGAGAGTACACTGTTTAAAAGGATAGAAGGCTTCCCAAAAATACCCAGCAGAGACTCAGAGAATTCAGTGACCTGTGTATAAAGTTACAAGTGGCTAAAGCAGAAGGAGACTTACCTGGCCTATCTTATCTTGACTCTGCTAGAGGTATTAACTCCTTAGTACAAAAACTTCCTTATGAGTTACACGAAAGATGGATTACGCATGGCTGTAACTACAAACGAAAACACGATGTGCCTTTTCCACCCTTTAGTGAGTTTGTGGACTTTGTAGACAGACAAGCAGGAATGAAAGATAAACCCCAGCTTCATTTTTCCAGTGTCTTATACCACTTCTTCTGGCCCTAAACAACTCAGAGCTCCAGTAGCAGTGCACAAAACTAACATTTCTTCCCACAGATTTGCAGAGTCTCAGCCAGAGGATCAAGACAGTGACCCTACTAAGTTCTGCCCTCTATATAAGATGCCACATCCTCTTCTGGAATGCAGACCTTCAGGACAAAGACCATCCAGGATCGCAAAGCTTTCCTCAAAGAGAACAACATCTGTTACAAGTGCTGCTCTTCATCTACAAATTTTGCCAAGGACTGTAAGGTCAGTGTCAAATGTACAGAATGTGACAGCACAGAGCACAACACAGCTCTACACCCAAGGCCTACTCCAAGAACTTTCCCACCTGTTCATAGGGGCAAGGAGCAAGGCGGGGAGATCAAAGACTCTAGTACAGACGTCATAGTAATCACTTCACAGTGTACTGAAGTCTGCAAAGGAAGTACAATCTGTCTTGTGAGAGTTTATCCAAAAGGATGCAGAGACAAAGCAGTCAAGCTCTACGTTATCTTGGACGATCAGAGTAATAAGTCACTAGCTAGATCTGTGTTTTTTGACATTCTAAACCTTAAAGGCCCCAGCAGCCCTTACTCCCTTAGGACTTGTGCAGGTACAGTGGAAACGGCTGAGAGAAGAGCTGACGGCCTACAAATTGAATCTATGAATGGTAAGACATGCCTACCCTTACCGACCATAATAGAGTGCAACCAGACAACAGATCAAAGATTCCCACACCAGACGCAACAGCTCATCAGACTCACTTGAATCACATAGCACATCTCATACCAGAACTAGATGATCAGGCTCAGATAATCTTACTCCTAGGGAGAGATATCTTGCAAGTCCACAAAGCAAGAAAACTGATCAACGGGCCTAAAAATGCCCCATATGCCCAAAAACTGGATCTGGGTGGGTCATTATAGGTGATGTTTGCCTGGGAGATGCACACAAACCGTCATCTGTTAATAATCTGCTCACTAGTACCCTCGAGAATGGTCGTCCTTCTCTTTTTCAACCCTGTCAGAATCACGTCCTCACAAAGGAGCTACCACACAACAACTCTGTACCTCTTCCCTTCCTAAGTCCCCTCTGTGACAGCAATACCTATGACAACGACCAAAGCGACTTAGGAAACACAGTGTTCCAGAGAACAAAGGAAGATAACCAGGTAGCAATGTCCATTGAGGATAGGCTCTTCTTAGAAGTTATGGAAAGGAGTATGGAGAAAGACAGGACTAATAGCTGGGTTGCGCCTTTTCTCTTTAGACCACAAAGACGATGTTTGCCTAACAGAGAACTAGCATATGAACGTCTTACTTCCCTAAGTCACAATCTTCAAAGGAAACCAGAGATGAAAGAACATTTCTTTTCCTTCATGGAGAAAATATTCCGGAATGGTCATGCTGAGATAGCCCCAAACCTCAAAGACTCAGAGGAAAGTTGGTACTTACCCATATTTGGGGTCTATCACCCTAAGAAGCCAGGACAGATTAGAGTGGTGTTCGATTCTAGTGCCAAGCATGAGAGTGTCTCTCTAAACGATGTACTTCTCTCTGGCCCTCACCTGAACAACAGACTATTAGGAGTACTTCTTCGCTTTCGCAAAGATTCAGTCGCATTCATGGCAGACATACAACAAATGTTCTATTGCTTTCTTGTTAAAGAAGAACACCGTAACTTTCTGAGGTTTCTCTGGTTCAGGGACAACAACCCCTCTGGAGACATCACAGAATACCGCATGAGGGTGCACATATTTGGCAACAGTCCTTCCCCTGCAGTTGCTATATATGGCCTCAGACTTTCTGCTAGAGAGTATGAGTCAGATGTCAGACAGTTTGTGGAAAAGGATTTCTATGTAGACGATTGCTTGAAATCACTACCCACAAATGAAGCAGCAATCAGTCTCCTCAAAAGAACTCAGGCAATGCTTGCATGTTCCAACTTAAGAAAGACTCCACAAGATTGCTTCCAACAGTAGAGAAGTTTTAGAAGCTTTTCCTGTCCAAGATCATTCTAACGAGCTAAAGGATTTAGATCTAGGCACAGACTCACTTCCCATGCAACGCAGTCTTGGTTTGCTTTGGGACTTAAGATCTGACACGTTTACTTTCCAAGTAAACACAGAAGAAAAACCCTTTACCCGTAGAGGTGTCCTGTCTACCATAAACAGCCTGTATGATCCCTTAGGCTTTGCAGCACCTGTCACCATCCAGGGTTAGGCACAGCACTTCACCTGCGAGTCTCTAGATTGGGACTAACCTCTCCCCATTGACAGGAAGAACCTATGGCTAGAGTGGAAGGACTCACTAACAGCTCTATCCAACCTTAAAATTCGACGAGCATATGCTCCTCTGTCATCTGCAGACATTCAGATGCAAAGACTTTGTGTGTTTTCGGATGCTTCGGTTAAAGCAATTGCTGCTGTAGCTTACCTGAAAACCATAGAAACTAAAGGACAATGTCACATAGGGTTTGTAATGGGGAAGGCAAAACTTGCACCACTTCCCGAACACACCATACCCAGGCTGGAAATTTGTGCTCCAGTATTGGCTACAGAGCTAGCTGAACTCATTGCAATCAGAGGCCCAGTGAAACTCATTCGCTCTGACAGAGGGTCTAACTTTGTAGAAGCAGTAAAAGAACTTCAAATTCCTTCTAATTTGGACATTTTCAGAGTAGAAAGATAATTGAGTGAACAAGACTGCACGTGGATTTTCAACCCACCTCACTCTTCTCACATGGGAGGTGTTTGGAAGGGGATGAATTCTTGACTCTATCTTCCTACAAGTAGGAACTGCAAGGCTTACTCACGAATGTTTAGTGACATTTATGGCAGAGGTTACGACTATCATTAACGCCAGACCTTTGACATCAATTTCAAGTGACTCTGAACATCCAGTGGTCCTCACACCTGCCATGTTACTCACACAAAAGACTAGTCTTGCCGGTGCTCCAGCTGAAGAGTTCTGTGAGAAGGATCTTTACAAATGCAAGTACAAACCCTTGCCAATACCTTCTGGAACCGGTGGAGGGGACAATATATATCTACTCTACAAGTAAGGAGAAAGTGGTAGACTGAAAAGCCTAATCTTATACCTGGTGATTATGTGCTCATGAAAGATTGCTAGACGCTAAGGAATATGTGGTCTTTAGGTTTGATCACCAAAGTACTGCCTAGCAAGGATAATCATGTCCGTAAGGTAGAGGTCAAGATCTTTCAACAGAATGAGGTTAAAGTATTCTTGAGACCAGTGACCGAACTTATTCTGTTGCTTTCTATGGAGGACTCTGTTAGTGACATCACTTGATGTCAGACGGGGAGTGTTCTGTTCACCAGATGTTTTATATTGGTTATTTTGTACCTGTGTTGTTAAATTTACATGCAAAATGTGTAATTTAGTAAAGACAATCATATGTGGTGTGCAGGCTCCATCTAGCGTTCCTTTTTGGTATTGCTGCAGTTCTGTTTAATTGTTTATTGTATGTGTAAATAACCTGGCTGTGCTCTAACCTGGCTTGGGCTGTGGACAGTTCATCCTTAGTGATAAAGGGTGAAGCAGCAGCGTTGACTGTAGGCACAATTCCAGATAGGCGCAGCAGCTTAGATTGCCCAGAAGCCTCTGGTCCTTCAAGGGATACAACAATAGGTATACGACTAGGTTCATCAAGAACTACTGATGACATATGTGTGCCCTTCCCTGCAGTGCTAGTCCCGTTCCTCTTTTTTGAAGACATTTACTAGCCACAAAAAGGGAGTACCTGGGTGTAGTATTAACACACCTCAGTAGGGAGACCCCTTAATAGGGCTCACCAAGCCCCTATGCAACAATCCTGCTAAGCACCTTTAGCCTGTAGGGCAACACCTGGTGTCTCAAGTGACCAGAGTAAGCAGAAATGAACTGCTGCAATAGCCTGGTTCAGAGCCTGCTCTGTGCTGCCTTCTGGAAGCACCGCATGCTTGGCATACACAGCTTAAACAAGCTGGCTGTGCGCCGGAACGTTCTGCGCATGCATGTGCACGCACTTGTGTGGTCCCGGCGAACGGGCATGGGCGTATTTGCGTATGATGCAAATCTTTGTGCTCCCAGATAAAGGCTACAGCGCATGTGTGGCGAAGCTGTGTGTGCTATGGCTGCCAAACAAACTGCTGAGCCCAGCGGCGCTTTTGCGAACGCACGTGTGCCATGGCGAACCAGTGCAAAATGGTGCACCGTTGTGCGCCATCATACAGGTAAAAAACAGTCAGACACAAGCAAAAAAGGCACACTTTAGACCCACAGCTAGCCCAAAAACTCCCCGTATGGTCACTGCACACAGGTGTGCACCCTTTAGGTAGCTTGACTGATTATTACAATCACTGGGACACCCCACAGTAATAATAAAGGGGTTTCACTTACCTGTTCAGGCACAGTGCAGCTTAGAAACTAAGAGCCCAATCTTCACCCTTCACGGCGGGTTCCTGTCATTTGCGGACCTTCAAGGACTGGGTACCTTTTTCAGGTTTAGGGTCCACTCCCTTGGACCTGTACAGCACCCTGCAGTAATGCCTTAGTACTGTAGTGTCCAGGATTCCACTTTGCAGGGTCTTGAGTCTTCTTTGCGAGGCTTGGGTACCATTTATCTAAGCATATAACGCCTGTGTCAAACCCTTGATTAATTTAAGATACGTTTGTGGGACTAGAGACCTGGAGCTTAGAGAGCTCAAACAACCGTGCCATCCACCTTGCAGACACTGGTAAAAAACTGAGGTACTTCCTGTATGGGAGGGGTTTTATAGGGAATCAGTTCCTGTCTAAAGACCTTTGGTCTACCAGTGTCCATTCACCTGGAGATGAAGTATAACCCAGCAGGTAATGAATATTAGCCTAACTCTGTGTCCCATGATGTATGAAAAAGAAATAAATTTTTTTTTTCATAATCAATAACTTACATATAAGTAGATGTAAAACGGCATAGGACGATCACAATAGGGCATCACAAACCATATCATACTACACCATGGGGATTGTTCTTATTGCATATGATCACTGATGAGCAGATGAGAGGAGGATATCTAAAGATCTATTGGAAGGAATTACTGGATATCTAGTACTGTGAGACCTCCCCTATCCTGTGCATGAGATCCAAGGAATTGCTGTGAGGAGTGTTTTTTTAATACAGGCGTGGTCAGAACTGTTTGGTCTTCTATTAAAGCGGAGTTCCACCCAAAAGGGGAAGCTCCGCTTATCTACCTCCTCACCCCCTCTGTTGCCACATATGGCACCTTTTTGGGGGGGGGGGGGGGAGCAAGTGCCTGTTTTTGACAGGTACCCGTCCCCACTTCCGGATGATTATACCATGGCGAGATCACCCGGAAGTCTGACCCCCTCCTCCTTCCCCCCGCCGCCAGGCCATTTAAAGTGCAGGTGCTTCGCACATGCACAGTAGGGAACCGGCTGTGAAGCCGCACAGCTTAACTGCCGGTTTACCTTAGAAGCAATGGCTATGGCAGCAACCGAGAGCTGATGGAAAAATCGTCTGGGGTCCTGCCATTGCGGGCTCCCTGGACAGTTAAGTGTCCATATATTAAAAGTTAGCAGCTACAGTATTTGTAGCTGCTGACTTTAATTTTTTTCTGAAGGAGCCTGGATAGTACTAGGAAGTTTGATCACAGTATACCAAGGTTTTGTTTGCCAGAGCACCTGTGTCACTATATACTGCTCAGTGACTTGCTTGTCACTATATACCGCTCACTGACTTCCCTGTCACTACATACTGCTCGCTGACTTCCCTGTTACTACATAATGCTCGTTGACTTCCCTGTCACTACATACTGCTCACTGACTTCCCTGTCACTACATACTGCTCACTGACTTCCCTGTTACTACATACTGCTCGTTGACTTCCCTGTCACTACATACTGCTCACTGACTTCCCTGTCACTACATACTGCTCGCTGACTTCCCTGTTACTACATTCTGCTCGTTGACTTCCCTGTCACTACATATTGCTCACTGACTTCCCTGTGACTACATACTGCTCACTGACTTCCCTGTCACCACATACTGCTCACTAATTCTCTGTCACTACATACTGCTCACTAACGTCTCTGTCACTACATACTGCTCACTGCCACTACATACTGCTCACTGGACTTCTCTGTAACTACATACTGCTCACTTAGTTCTGCCCCTACACACTGCTCACTGACTTCTCTGTCACTACATACTGCTCACTGACTTCTCTGTAACTACATACTGCTCACTGACTTCTCTGTCACTACATACTGCTCACTGCCACTACATACTGCTCGCTGCCTTCCCTGTCACTATATACTGCTCACTGCCTTCCTTGTCACTATATACTGCTCACTGACACTGCATACCGCTGACACTACATACTGCTCACCCACGCAGTGGTACACCAAGTTCCATTTCCATTTTTATCAGCTATCCCCAAGTCAGGAGGCACTGACAGCATCTACTTGACTGCCCTGCTATTACATACTGCTCACTGACACTACATACTGCTCACTGACCACCCTACCATTACATACTGCTCTATTGACTGACACTGTCCACTTTTAAGGTAGTGTAAGTTTATAATTTTACAGTGACATTTGTTTTTTTTGTATAGTTTTCCTTACTATTTAGTTGGGCCTTACTAGTTTATTTCTTTTATTTGAAAAAAAAAGGTTGCCTAACTCTGGTGATATTTGATCTCTTTCATATTGTTCAGGTAGATCTCCACCTTTCAAGGGTTGCCTACCCCTGCTCTAGGGAATTCAAAAGATTTTGGAGAAACTATCCACATTTTGACATAATTTCCAACACTTTTGAATTACCCTCTCAATATGTAAATAAAGGTCTGAACATCTTTAGCTACTTGGAGTATCTTAGCGTGCAATGGAAGTTTTTTTCCAACGGATGTTGGCTCAAACTTGTCTTGCAAACACACGGTCACACAAATCTTGTCGGAAATTCCGAACGTCAAGAACGCGGTGACGTACAGCACTAGAAAATGTAAGTTCAACACCAAGTGCGCCAACCTTTGGACTCCTTCTGCTAATCTCGTGTTAGTAGAAGTTTGGTGAGAGACGATTCGCGCTTTCCAGCCTCGTGCTTTTCCGATCGTTACTGCTCTTCAGTTTGTGCTTGTGGGTTCCTATCTGGTTTTCAGTGCTTGCCCCCCCAAAGCGCACGCGAGGTCCGTATAAAATATATGGTGTACTTTGCGGGTAGGGGGGTCATTGATATGCCAGAAAATTTTTAATAAACATTTTAAAAATACATTTTTTTAATTCAAACTGAAATAATATTTCCTTTGATTTACTGCTTGTGTTTCTTTTAGCTGTCGCCTAGGTTCTCCACTGTGCTTTTATTTTTTGACATTTTCTTCAATAGTGCAAACGTAATTTATTTGATACATGAAGTGACAATCTCTTCTTCAGCGAACTATTGTTATGTTTTGGGTCTGCTACACACCTTGTTTTTGTTGTTAATGTATGTAATGCATTACAGTTAAAAATATACATCATTTTCAGCACCATGAATGAATTTTGCAGAGTCACGAAAATGACATGATTGTGGCAAATTATAAAGCACTGTGAGAGTCATTTAATAAAAGAAAATCCACTTTGTGCTACAAGTGCACTGCAAAAGTGCACTTGAAAGTGTACTTGTAGTGCAAAGTGAATTTGCCTTTAAGAAATAACCCCCATTGTCACTGTAAACAACAACTCCACTCCAAAAATTGCTATTGAGCATTGAAAGAAGAAGCCACACATTGTTGAGTCTTAAAATTTTTACTCTGTGCACATTCACATGTGCTTTAGAAAAGGGTTTTTGAACAAACCAACATATTTTAAGAATAACATTTTTGTTATAGACAGTACAAATAGCCTTTTTTGTGTTAAATAGGCATGTTTAAAACCATAAAACAATACCCAACTCAGGAACTTACAAAGTTTAACTTTGAAAAATCGAAGGAAAGATCAGACATTAGTATGTCCAAACTGTGTTTATCTTGCCTTCATTAGATGGGGTGATGTCACCCCTGTGAAAGCCAAATTTTGAAGATGCACACAAATTGAGAATCAAAATGGGGATTTCCCTCCTGATCCCATGCCTAATGTCACCATATGCAAGCTCCCATCATGGGGGATGAATGGACGTGTTTCGGGGGTGCAACCCCTTCCTCTCAGCTACTTTAGTTGCGAGGAAGGGGTTGAACCCACCAAACGCGTACATTGATATCCCATGATGGCAGATTGCACATGTTAACACACTGTGTGCATATTCAAAATTTGGCTTTCAAGATACTTAAAAAATTGGTGAAAATAGCAAAAAATTAAGACTTTAGGTGTTTTTTAGATTCGACCTAAAACATCAATGATGTTTTTGAGTCTTTTTTCAATATCATTGATGTCTTCCTTGATCTTTTGTAAATCACGATTGCACACCATGATCTCCCCGATGAGGACGTGTGCACTTGCACTTGTGAAATGCAAATCTTCTTCCACAACATCCACATCACCTAAAATTAAAAAACACACCATGTATTATAAATATGCAGGCATACATCTATTACCTAAAGCTGTGGTCTCACCTGTTGTGATCATTATTTCACCCACTTCCTCCACATCTTCTGGTTGTGGTGTGGGGATTTGCTTTTCTTTCGGAGGTGGGGAGTCCCTGATGTCCTCAGATATTCCGAGTCTTTTCTCCCCTATGTGATTAAAAAAGGTATACTTAGCACACAGATATTTGAGGCCAGAAATAGTAATATGAAACATTGCTTGGAAGTGTCGTACAATTGTCTTTTTTGGCAGAGTTCCTGCTGAGCTGTTGAGTGTCCTCTCCTTACACTGAATAAAGTTTGAATTTCATTCTAGTACAAACCCATCAAGTCAACAATTTACTAAACATCTTTTAATACAAATAGGCCTGAACAAATGTAGTTAACCTGTATCTGTCAAAAACATTGTATTAGTTGGTGAATGAACGATGTGTACTACGAACGATTACTGTGCCCACGAACCTGATAGTTGCCATTTTAAACTGTACAACAGGTGTAAGGCTGACCACAGGTCAGCCTGCAATTGTAGGAGGAGTCAGGCTGCATAAAGCCTGCCCTCCTTTGCCTCTTTCCTTGTGGTCGTTGGATCTCGTGTCGTGTGCGTCAGTTCCTGTGCAGTCTGTCTGATGTCACTTCCGGGTTTTTTTGTCTCGGCTAGGAAGATGTGCGGCTGCAAGGGGGGCTCTGTGTCTCCCTGCTTTCAGCAGCAGGATACAGGTTTGGTCAGGGGGGTCCACGGGCAGGCAGCCACCCCCATCTGGACTCTCCCGGGCATCTACTGGCATGCAGCTCTCTCCCCATTCTGGGTCCAGTCGGGATCAGAGCCCCGCCGGTTTCCCAGGGTCAGTTCTGGCATTCTCGGGGCTAAGGTAGTTACGGCTTGTGTCTGGGCACGTGTGCAGGTGCTGTTTGTCACTCGCAAGCACGATGCTGTCAGGCTGCACTTTGGCTGGCTTTGCTGTTGCCTGCAGAGCTGAGGGGTCTCTGATGTCGGGAGCAGGGGTCGGAATTGGCAGGTCTAGGGATGATCATGACTGCATTAGTGATTTGGATGTTGGGTCCGCTGTCACCACTGGCTGGTCATGGAGCTGTGGAGAGGTTCGGGGATGCCTTGGTTATGTTGCAGCATAGGTATGTATGGGCAGGGTCTCTTCCCTCCTTAGCTCCTCATGGTGGTCCCCCACCCCCTGAGCTCCATGTGATGGGTTCTCCCCTTTTGAGCTCCACGTCCTCCTGAGCTCCACATAGTGGGTCGTTTCCCCCCCCTCCTGAGCTCCACGTGGTCAATAGTGTGGGTCTTCAGGGGGTTAATTTAGTCTGTGGACATGACATGACACTTGCTCATCGCCTGTCATCTCATTATGTTCTTTGGGGGTCCTTGGCTAAGTACGGTTCTCATGCAATTAAACGTTCTCATGCAATTTTACGTTCTCATGCAATTTACATTTCCTCGTGCAATTTACGATTTCCCATGCAATTTTACGGTTTCTCATGCAAGTTACGTTCTCATGCAATTTACGTTCTCATTCAATTTACGATTCCTCATGCAATTTACAATTTCTCATGCAATTTTTACGGTTTCTCATGCAATTTACGTTCTCATGCAATTTACGATTCCTCATGCAATTTACGGTTTCTCATGCAATTAAACGTTCTCATGCAATTTTACGTTCTCATGCAATTTACATTTCCTCGTGCAATTTACGATTTCCCATGCAATTTTACGGTTTCTCATGCAAGTTACGTTCTCATGCAATTTACGTTCTCATTCAATTTACGATTCCTCATGCAATTTACAATTTCTCATGCAATTTTTACAGTTTCTCATGCAATTTACGTTCTCATGCAATTTACGATTCCTCATGCAATTTACGGTTTCTCACGCAATTTTACGTTCTCATGCAATTTACGTTCTTATGCAATTTACGCTTTCTCATGCAATTACGTTCTCATGTAATTTACATTCTCATGCAATTTTACGGTTTTCGCATGTAATTTCACAGTTTTCTTATGTAATTTTATGGTTTTCTCATGTAATTTATGTTTTTTCAGGTAAGTTTACGGTTTCTCATTCAATGTACATTCTCATGCAATTTACATTCTCATGCAATTTACGATTTATCATGCAATTTATGCTTTCTTATGCAATTTTCGCTTTTTCCATGATTTATGGTTTCTCATGCGATTTATGGTTTCTCATGCGATTTACGGCTTTCTCTTGCAAATTGCGGTTTTCTCATGCAATTTACGGTTTCTTATGTAATTTTCGGTTCTCATGCAAGTTACAGTTCTCATGAAATTTTCGGTTCTCATGCAAGTTACGGTTCTCATGCAAATTCACGTTTTTCCCATGTTTCTCATGTTTCCCATGTTTCTTACGTTTCCCATGTTTCTCACGTTTTCCCACGTTTCTCACGTTTCCCATGTGCCTTACGTTTCCCATGTGCCTTTCGTTTCCCATGTGCCTTACGTTTCCCATGTTTCCCACGTTTCCCATGTTTCTCACGTTTCCCATGTTTCTCACGTTTCCCATGTGTCTTACGTTTCCCATGTTTCTTACGTTTACCATATTTCTCACATTCCCATGTTTCTCACGTTTCTCATGTTTCTCACGTTTCTCACGTTTCTCACGTTTCTCACGTTTCCCATGTTTCTTACGTTTCCCACGTTTCTCACGTTCCCATGTTTCTCACGTTCCCATGTTTCTCACGTTTCTCATGTTTCTCACGTTTCCCATGTTTCTTTCGTTTCCCACGTTACTCACGTTCCCATGTTTCTCACGTTCCTATGTTTCTCACGTTTCTCATGTTTCTCACGTTTCCCATGTTCTTACGTTTCCCATGTTTCTTACGTTTCCCATGTTTCTCACGTTTCCCATGCTTCTTACCTTTCCCATGTTTCTCACGTTTCCCATGTTTCTCACGTTTCCCATGTATCTTACGTTTCCCATGTTTCTCACGTTTCCCATGTTTCTCACATTTCATGTCATTGTCTTACGTTCGCTGCATTTCCGTTAGTTAGTGCTTACATCCAGGATCTCTCACATCTACAGATCCATACAGGCTGAGGTTTAGTTTTTAATTGATTGTAGTCCCACATTATTCTCGCCTGTAGTCCATACGTCATACGTCCACTTCACCATTACACCTTTTACTGCTACCCACCACAGTCTGTGGGGACCTTAGCCTTGAGTGTTCATTTTTAATTTCCTGTCTTGGCGCTGCAGGTTGCTCGGGCTTGCTTACTGCATACAGTAGGGTGGTGTTGTCATTAGGTTCACATTGGCGCTGTTGGTCTTGTCATTTCTGCACATCCTCATACTTGTCAGGTAATAGGGGTGTTGTTATGTCATGGGCTGGTTGTCTGTAATGTTCTCTGGTCACTTTTACACAGCTGGGTTGTCCATGTTCTTCCACTGCAGGTTACCCATCACGTCTATGGGTGTAACAGATTGAGGTGATCGTTTTTAATTGGCTTGTTCGGTGGCAAGTCTCCTCATCTGTTCTTACGCTGCTTACATATTTCATTCAAACTCACGGTTCTCATGCAATTTACATTTCTTATGCAATTTACGTTTCTCATGCAATTTGTTGTTTCTATGCCAACTCACATTTTCATGTTTCTCTTGTTTTCCCAGGTTTCTCATGTTTTCCCAATGATTACTCTTGTTTCTCATGTTTCTCACGTTGTTCATCAATTCACGTTCTCGTGCTTCTGGCGTTTCTTATGCCGTTTGCGTTTTTCTTGCATCCTCGGTTCTCATGCTGTTCACGTTTTCGTCAGCTCGCGTTATACATGTGTTTCGTTTCCTTCACGCAGCTCACATTCCTGTTACAGGTTTCTCAGTCTGCTCACTTTTCTCTCGCAGGTTATGTTGCTGACCCAGTGGTGTGTCATTTCCACTCAGTTCGTGGTTACTATTTTCATCATTTTGCGGTGTACCGTTCATATATTTTGTCTTCACGGTTGAGTTGGTCGGTTTTAATTGGCATGGGTAGCAGCAATTCTTCTCATCCAGGTTACATTCTTATATCTCGGTTCTGTTTCATAAATTTACATATTACCATTTACTTCAGCACCCGGTCACATTTTCAGGTTGCAAGTTCCGGTTATGCAGGACATGCCTCAAGCAGCGGATATTGGGGACTTCGCTTCTATCCCTCCTTCTCCAGCTGGTTGGGTCGGAGCACAGTAGCTCACCCACTCTCAGAACCTGGTACGTCCCAAGGCTTCATTTTTCACACTTAGCTAGCTTCAACTTTTGACCCGATGGCAGTATTTCAATGCAGTGGTTTGCTTTCCCGGCTTCAGCACGGAAAGCTCAGCTTTTTAAGTTACTGTTCCCTTGCTCATCCAGCACAAGTGCGGAGCAGGTTACCCAGCGGACTGCGTTTTCTTCCCTGTTCAAAATGCACACTACCTTTAATTTCCTAGCTACGTCTGGCCAGGAGTGGCAATAGTATGGAACTATTGGTAAGTCAGCCTATGGCAGCTCCAGCAGATTCTATTGGCTCAGGGGCTTTAGCAGGACTCCGGTACCTTCTCAGTAGCTAGGCCGGTACCAGTTGGCCCAGGTCTCGGACGCAGATGCTGGCGTCATGCCTTCTCTTCGGATTCCAGCATTTGTGATGGATTGGGTTTCTATTTGGCTGACGCAGCAGCCTTGATTGGTAAGTCTTTATTTGAATACCAGGAAGGCTCATGATACTGCTTGGGAGGTTTTCCAGGTTTTCCAGTCAAGGTTTCCTAGTCCTGACAGTTAACATCCAGTTCCTATTTGCTTTTCTGTTTTTTGCCTCTTCCAACTCATATCGGCCTACAGCACTATCAGGGCGTATCTGACTGGGACTCAGCATTTCATGTTGGAAGACCCCAACAGGCCTTTCTTTATTTTTTGTGCACTCTATTTAAGTCATCCTCAGGGATCCTGAAGAGTAGCCCTCCTGCTGTGCTCAGCAGACTTCTCTAAGTAGGTCATATTTTTCGTGACATATCTGTCATGCTCTCAAGGTCTTCTTTGCGTTGGGTACCAGCTTGGTGTTCAAGGCAGCACTATAGCTGGCCTTTTGGGGGTCCTGAGGCCAGGGGAGTTGCTCTTCTGGTCCAGGGTCTTGCTTACTTTTGGCCAATCAACTGGTTATGCACCCCGGCCTTTTCTGTTTACATCTGCATGCTCGCAAGACGCAGCAATCGGGAGGCGGCACTGTCATCAGGTTCTTGGAGCCTGGCAAGGCGTGGTGCCCGGTGTTGGTTTGAACCAGCTCGGCAGTGCTACTTCTGATAAACCCAGGGATGGTCCTCTGTTGCCTAGCACTCCCCTCTCCGTAGCTCAGTGCATACTTCATTGCCGCCCCCTTTTTGGCCAATCAGGGTCTGGACCCTAAGGCATACTTTGGCATTCATTCAAGATAGGAGCAGCTTCTGTGACTTTACTTGGTATTTGGAGGTCGTCTTGTTTCTCTGGGTATGTCCCAGAGCCACTTTTGAGATGCCACAAGCGGTTGTCAATTTGGCAGATTGTACGTTAATTTGGGTAATATATCTGGTTGTTAAGCTTTCATCCTACTGGGTTTATTTTTGCCCCCTTTTAGGCATACTGACCACGTGACCCAGGCACACTTCAGGTCTATGTTCTCTGTTGCTCTTTGTTCCTTTCCCACACTATCCACAGATTGACTCCGAGTACAAGTGTAGGGCTGACCGCAGGTCAGCCTGTAATTGTAGGAGGAGTCAGGCTGCATAAAGCCTGCCCTCCTTTGCCTCCTTCCTTGTGGTCGTTGGATCCAGATCTCAAATTTTGTGTAATAGAAATTCCGATGGAAAATGTCTGATGGAGCCTACACATGGTCCGAATTTCCAACAACAAGCTCCCATCGAACATTTTCCGTCGGAAAATCCGACCGTGTGTACAGGGCATAATAGTGACTGCATTGCATTTCCCATGGTGGCCCAATAGTGGACCATGCCTGCATAATGTGCATTAAGCGAACCACCTGTAGTCTCCATCAGAAACCCACAACTGGGAGACAGTGATAAAGCATTGTTCCTCCTATAACAGCCTACGCAAGCCTTCACTGGGCATTATTTTAAAGTAAAATATTGAACTTTTTGCCTAACTGGAATTCAACTTTAATGGAAGATGCATATTTAAAAATAATGACTTTTAAATTGCTATAAACACTTTAGTGATTGGGTTTAGATATTCTATAACTTCGAATGTGTCTTATGTAAGTATTGCATAGTATAAGTGCACAGGCATTTTACTTTGCAAACCTGCTGTATAATTTAATGACTGGTAAATGCTTTCCTGCATTCTCAGAAACAGATGGTTTACAAGCAGAGAACAAACAGCAAGAGACTGACCCTTTGAAGGAAATTTCATCTGTAAATTCTATTTACACTTTCATGTGGGATGTTTTCATAAGTCGTTCCACAGTTCAAAACGTTTCTTAATTTATTATTTCGCTTTTAGACATCTGAAGAATATTCTAAC
Source organism: Aquarana catesbeiana (assembly GCF_042186555.1). NCBI lineage: Eukaryota > Metazoa > Chordata > Amphibia > Anura > Ranidae > Aquarana > Aquarana catesbeiana. The sequence continues at coordinate 241,048,275 of NC_133330.1, read as the reverse complement.
TACAAATGTTTGATCAAAACTACTGAAGTAAAATAAAAGAACAGTAAAATAATTTTTGCTACATATTGGTGTAATTGAAATGAAAAGTCCATGTACAATCCTCAATTCAAATGAGAGTCTTGTTAAATTAACAGAGAAGCAATGAAATATTACCATTACTAATAGTTGTATATCATTATTGGTTGCATCTTGTTGTTTTTCTGGTAAATGGACATTTCGAAGGAACTCTCAGCTAAGGTGGATACTGTGGAGAAGGATTAGAATGTTTATCAGTTTTTATTGCTGTCTGTTCCCCATTGGGAAGATTCACCCTCTCTATTTGCCCTGTTTACCTTTATCATTGAAAGTGAAAGTAAAAGAAAATTCCAAATTTTGGGTTGTCCCAAGAATAGTAATAGAGGGAAAAATCTTCCAATGGGAACACTGGTTCTGGTGACCTGAGGGTCCCCAAGGAATTCCCTTAACGGCCTGCCGACCATATAACTTACATATACGGCAGCAAGGTGGCTCTGCTGCGCAGGATTACTTACCTAATAGTAGGTGATCCTGCACTTCCGGGTCTGGGGCACAAATGCGCGCCGCCGACGACCTGCTGCCGCTGTGATTATACACAGCGGGAGTTGATCTGTGATTACCGCGGACTCAATGTCCGCCGGCACCCGCTGATCATTAGACAGAGAGCCAGAATGAAGATTTGCCTATGTAAACAAGGCAGATCGCCATTCTGTCAGTAGGGAAGGCATTGATCCTGTGTTCCTGCAAAGCCTTCCTTTAGTAAAAGCACCTCCCACACAGTACACAAGCACTAGCTAGGCACAGATTTAACCCTTTGTTTGCCCCTGATGTTAACCCCTTCCCAGACAGTGTCATTAGTACAGTGACAGTGTTTTTTAGCACTGATCACTGTATTAATGTCACTGGTCCCCAAAATGTGTCAAAAGTGTCAGTGTCCGATTTTTACTAGTAAAAAAAAATTCCATAAATATATGTTATAGTTTGTAGAGGCTATAACCTTTGTGCAAACCAATCAATATACGTTTATTGGGATTTTTTTAACCAAAAATATGTAGCAGAATACATATTGGCCTAAATTTATTTTTACATTTTTTTTTATTGTATAGGTTTTATAGCAGAAAGTAAAAATTTGGGTTTTTTTTTTTTTTCAAAACTGTCAGTCTTTTTGTTTATAGCAGAAAAAATAAAAAAACAGAGGTGATCATATACCACCAAAAGAAAGCGCTAAAAAATTTTTCAGTTAAAGTAACGCAGTGCCGTATCAAAAATGGCCTGGTCATGAAGGGAGGTAAATCTTCCGGAGGTCAAGTGGTTAATTTGCAGGAATTTCCTCTGATTCCTGTTTGGCTATGGGACAGGGAATTAAGGGAAATATCCTAAATAGAAAACAGATGGCGAAAAAAAAATCTGACTCTAGCTAAAATTAAAAAAGTTTTGCCTGTAGTTCTACTTTACCTCTATCTCTATAGCTTAAAGCACTGGACAAATTTCAATCCATTTATGGCCATTCCAGCTCGACAGAAGTCGATCTAACGATCAGCTGTTCATTTGGTCAGCAGCTGAAGCCAATCGGCTACATCACTGATTAGTGTATTTTGACAACTGGGGAGTCCCTGCTGTGGTGTTGTAAAGTGTGTAATATATACAGACATGCATGATAATATTATTTAGTAATGCTTATACCTTATTGGTAAATATTGATGACTGTAATTGCAGATACAACATATATTGTATTTTGATACACCCCTGAAGAAAAGAAACTGAAACGCGACGGGTGTTTCTCCAATATATCAGGACAATTGTACATGTATAAAATGTTCAAACAATATTATGGTATATGATTGTTACCCTTTGTTATATGTGTCAAAACAATATACAGCCTAACTATTTTTATCATGTTTTATTCCTTGTTACAAATAAAATATTAAAAACCTTTTTAACAAATACTTTAGTGGTTACCTTAAAAAGTCCCAAAGGGGCATTTTTCTTTTTTGTCTACATTATTAGAGGGATGATGGTATACTTCTGATTGTTACTAAACACTTCTTTTCTCTACTTAACTCTATAAGTTTGAGAGTTTCCTGAGCTGGAGCACATGTATATTAATGTATAGATTAGGGGCAGGTATGCCTGGAAGGAGCTCATCCCTCCTTAAAGGTACAGGGATGGACTGGACACCAGTGGCGTCTGGTGTTTTGTTCACCCCCCCCCACCGGGTTGGTCAGACATAATTTGGAGAGTCTCCATTACTCAAATGAAGGCGGGCTTCCAAATATGGTATGCTCCATCTTTTAGTTTAGCCAATTGCTCAGCCTGAAAACTGTCATGTGGGGAGGTGCTCTGACACCATCTGAAATGGGAGCTTACCCAGGGGGTGAGAGGGGGTGACCTTTCAGCAGACAATGACACTTTGTCCTGAATCCAAAAGTACAGTAGCTTTTAGCAAAGTATTGAAGCTCATATTATCAAATGTGATCTTGGTCAACTAAAATGATAGTTAAAATTCTTCTTTCTCTCTCCTTCGTATACTTGCCTGCGCCCCCTCCTCTCCTTCGCCTTCCCTCTTCTCATTTATACTTGTATGAGTAATGGACTAGGGGGGTACAATTTATATAGGTGTTTTTATACACTTAAATGTACTGCAGGCATTATTGTTGATAATGATTGGAGGATGAGATGGGGATGATTGTAATATGATGTAAGGGAAGAATTAATCACGGTGGATAACCCCAGAGAAACATAAAAGTCATTGTTGATACTGTTATACGGATATCTATTAATGTGATAACTACTGTTCTCGTGTATAATGTCTAAATACTTCAATAAACATTCCTTCTGTTAAGAAAAAAAAAATGATAGTTAAAATAACATTTCTACTTAGTTGCTGTTGATTCCTACACTCGAATTACCTTGTTTCATCAGCCTAATATCTTACCTACTGAGCTAGATTTTACCCATAACATGCAAAATATTTCATAAAAGCTCCAGATTTACTTTTGTTGTTCTGATTCTCTTTGTATATAGTTTCCCCTTACATCTTTCAAGTACAATACTTTATGGAACTAGAAAACTGTTGGTGTAATAACAACCACATGCTCAAATCTATTACATTTTCAACAACAGTATACAGTTAATTGGAAACATACAAAAAATGTTTCCTGATTGTAATATTGACCTTTTTGTGTTTTCAATTATGCAATGACACTGACCCTCAGTACCAGAATTTATGAGTGACCCAGCAAACAGATGAGGGGCCACATCTTAATATGCCTCATCACAGAATTATTTACACCATGGGTTAATCTATAGTGCATTTTATTACAAACAGCACATGTGTTCCATTTATGGAAATCACGCAACTTTTTTCATTGGTTGCTCTTCTGGAGAAAGAATTAAAGTGATCAATCATTTAAAGGATTTGTTTCCAAACGTGTCACTTATAGCAGGCATCTAGTTGGCTGTATTACCAGCTAGCTACTTAGAGTTGTCTAAGCTTCTAGCAACAAGGTCCCCTCCCAAGGCTCCTGGCTCTAATTCCATCCCTATTCAGTAAAGACTCAGTCCTACTGCTGAATCCCACATAGTATTAGTAGAATGGAAACTCCATTAAAGAGTGAGACCCTTGCAGCAGAGATTAGGGACTCAGTCAAAAACATGTTGGGGTTGATTTACTAAAGGCAAATAAGTTGTCTACTTTGCAAAGGAACTTTCCCTTAGCTTAGTGAATGAGATGAAGCTCTGCTGTCTTTCATCACCCAATGATGTGCAAGCAAACTTTTTTTTTCCTTTCTTTGCACATGATTGGGTATTCTTTGCAAAGTGATTTTTCACTGCATTCTCTAAGCTGATGGAACATTACCTTGCAAAGTGAACAAACCATTTGTTTTTAGTAAATCAACCCATTTGCTTCTATAAGATATTATCAGAGATTGATTAAGTTTACCACAGGCTTACCGCTATCTATTTAAAGGATATGTTCACCTTTTTAAAAATAAGAAATTTGCAGTTATTTATTTTTTACTGTATTAGGAACCTGTAAAGAATTGTACCCACGATCAGCAGATCGCGGGTGAAATCTCAGGCTCCTGCAGGCTGTCAGTGCAGCTGTCTACCCGTAACTCATTCGAGCAGACAGCTACTGAATGACAGGAAGCATCAATGAGCTACCTAGAGCTCTCATCAGTACCCTGGTAGTTTATTGAGAACTACAAGGTGTCAGCCACAATGACTGATAGTAGTTATAGTTCTCCCATTTACAGAACTCTATGAATGGACAACGCGGCCGGATGGGCATTTTTGAAAAATTGTGACAGCGGGTGCGGGGAGAAGACCTCAGGGCCCCTGTAACAACGGGGGTTTGTGGGGGCTTCCACATCAATAACATGTTACATGTTACACCCTGAATACGGGTATAACATGTAACATGTTAGGAAAGGTGAACTTATCCTTTGAAACTAAAATCTGAGCAGCTAGTCATTAAAACCTAGGAAACCTTTGAAAGAGTGCATAGTGGATCCCCGTGTTTCAAAAATGTCAAGTGTATGGCCACCAAATCACTTAGAATAAACATCCTAAACTCTAACTCCTATCCTAATGCCTCATCCTGATTCCTTGCTTTACTTAACCCCTGTAATGCCATACTTATCTTTTCTGGTACCAGAGCCATTGGAGCTAATATGGTACACCCTTGGTGCCAAAATCTCTAAAAATGAAGAAACTGGTGGAGAAATGTTGAGAAACAGGTGCCTATCTGTCTATGGGGAATTGGTGGTAAAATAGAACAGAGCATGTATGCAGAAGGATTGGCACCATGGGGTGGATAGGGACTTTAGGCTTTATTCCGTAGAAGAAAAGCTAACAATTGTGTATTGTATTAATCTCAGTGTCTAAAAGGCCTAATTGCACTGCTCAGGAAAAATGAGGTTTCCAAAAAAAGGAAAGAAAAAAATAAAAAAATATATATATATATATATACAGTTTACCACAAAAGTGAGTACACCCCTCACATTTTTGTAAATATTTTATTCTATCTTTTCATGTGACAACACTGAAGAAATGAAACTTTGCTACAATGTAAAATAGTGAGTATACAGCTTGTATAACAGCGTAAATTTGCCGTACTCTCAAAATAACTCAACACACAGCCATTAATGTTTAAACTGCTGGCAACAAAAGTGAGTACACCCCTAAGTGAAAATGTCCAAATTGGGTCCAATTTGCCATTTTCCCACAACAGTGTCATGTGACTTTTTAGTGTTACAAGGTCTCAGGTGTGACTGGGGAGCAGGTGTGTTAAATTTGGTGTTATCACTCTCACTCTCCCATACTGGTCACTGGAAGTTCAGCATTGCACCTCATGACAAAAAACTCTCTAAGGTTCTGAAAAAAAGAATTATTGCTCTACATAAAGATGGCCTAGGCTAGAAGAAGATTCCCAAGACCCTGAAACTGAGCTGCAGCATGGTGGCCAAGACCATACAGTGGTTTAACAGGACAGGTTTCACACAGAACAGGCCTCGCCATGGTCGACCAAAGACGTTGAGTGTAAATGCTCAACATCATATCCAGAGGTTGTCTTTGGGAAATAGACGTATGAGTGCTGCCAGCATTGCTGCAGAGGTTTAAGGGGTGGGGGGGGGGTCAGCCTGTTGTGCTCATAAGTTTACATACCCTGGCAGAATTTATGATTTCTTGGCTATTTTTCAGAGAATATGAATGATAACACAAAAACTTTTCTTTCACTCATGGTTAGTGTTAGGCTGAAGCCATTTATTATCAATCAACTCTGTTTATTCTTTTTAAATCATAATGATAACAGACACTACCCAAATGACCCTGATCAAAAGTTTACATACCCCAGTACTTAATACCGTGTCCTGCCCCCTTTAACATCAATGACAGCTTTAAGTCTTTTGTGGTATTTGTGGATGAGGCTCTTTTTCTTCTCAGGTGGTAAAGCTGCCCATTCCTCTTGGCAAAAAGCCTGTAAACTCTTGGGCTGTCTTGCATGAACTGCACGTTTGAGATCTCCCCAGAGTGGCTCAATGATATTGAGGTCAGGAGACTGAGATGGCCACTCCAGAACCTTCACTTTATTCTGCTGTAGCTAAAGACAGGTCGACTTGGCCTTGTGTTTTGGATCATTGTCATGTTGAAATGTCCAAGTACGTCCCATTCCTGGCTGATGAATGCAAATGTTCCTCCAGTATTTTTTGATAACATACTGCATTCATCTTGTCATTAATTTTGACCAAATTTCCTGTGCCTTTGTAGCTCACACATCCCCAAAACATCAGCGATACACCTCTGTGTTTCACAGTAGGAATGGTGTACCTTTCATCATAGGTCTTGTTGACTCCTCTCCAAATGAAGCGTGTATGGTTGTGGCCAAAAAGCTCAATTTTGGTTTCATCACTCCCATTGACTTTGTGCCAGAAGGTTTGAGGCTTGTCACTGTGCTGTTTGGCGTATTGTAAGTGGGATACTTCATGGCATTTGCGTAGTAATGGCTTTCTTCTGGCGACTCGACCATGCAGCCCATCTTTCTTCAAGTGCCTCCTTATTGTGCATCTTGAAACAGCCACACCACATGTTTTCAGAGAGTGCTGTATTTCACATGAAGTTATTTCTGGGTTTTTCTTTGCATCCCGAACAATCTTCCTGGCAGTTGTGTCTGAAATTTTAGTTGGTCTACCAGACCGTGGTTTGGTTTCAACAGAACCCCTCATTTTCCACTTCTTTATTAGAGTTTGAGCACTGCTGATTGGCATTCTTAATTCCTTGGATATTTTTTTACATTCCTTTCCTGTTTTATACAGTTCAGCTACCTTTTTCCCACGGATCCTTTGACAATTCTTTTGCTTTCCCCATGACTCAGAATCCAGAAATGTCAGTGCAGCACTGGATGAAAGATGCAAGGGTCTGTCAGGAGTCCAGAAACTCATTGACCTTTTATACACACACACTAATTACAAGCAAACAGATCACAGGTGAGGATGGTTACCTTTAATAGCCATTCAACCCCCTTTGTGTCAACTTGTGTGCATGTTATCAGGCCAAAATCACCAGGGTATGTAAACTTTTGAACAGGGTCATTTGGGTAGTTTCTGTTTTCATTATGATTTAAAAAGAGTAAGCTGATTGATAATAAATGGCTTCAGCCAAACCCTAACATGAGTGAAAAAAGTTTTTGTTTATGTTATCATTCATATTCTCTGAAAAATGGCCAAGAAATCATAAATTCTGACAGGGTATGTAAACCTTTGTTAAGTAAGCCTTTGTTTCAAGGACACTACTCTGAAGAAACTAATTCAAATACTGCCCCTACCTTGATTTAACAGACTCAGTACCATTAACTATAGGTCTGGCTGGAGGGTTGACTGGGTCTTTATGTATTTTAGGAAGAGTGTAAATGGTAGGTATACGACAACTACTTGGTTCTAAATATTTCCTTTCTTTACCTGTCATCACTCCAGATTGGTGACCTGACTCTACCAAAACACTTAATTCCTCTCTATACTGTGGCGTAGGGTCTCTATCCAACTTTTGATAAGTCTCATCATCAAACAACATTTCTGTTAACTGCCCCTGATAGAATTCTTTAGATAAAATCACTACCCCTTTATCTACGGGCGGGCCTTACAATTATATCACTCCTTTTTTCCCAGCTCCTCAATCCCTTCTTGTACATACCGTGGGCTGACATTTTTCTAAGGCACCACTTGTTCTAGATCACGCAAAACCAGACGTTTAAATACTTCCAGATGTTGAGTTGCAGTGTTTCAAGGATTGAACAAAGATTTATTATGCAATTTACTATCCACTGCTCTGAATGTGTTATTTTCAATATTATCCCTTTCATGACTAAGCCTATTTTTGAAATTTGGTGTTTACAAGTTAAAATCCGTATTTTTTGCTAGAAAATGACTTAGAACCCCCAAACATTATATATATTTTTTTAGCAGAGAATCTAGAGAATAAAATGGCAATTGTTGCAATATTTTTTATCACACGGTATTTGTGCAGCGGTGTTTTAAACGCAAATTTTTGGAAAAGTGACACTTTCATGAATTTTAAAAAATCCAAACAGTAAAGATACCCCAATTTTTTTGTATAATGTGAAAGATGATGTTACGCCGAGTAAATAGATACCAAACATGTCACCCTTTATAATTGCACGCACTCGTGGAATGGCGACGAACTACGGTACCTTTGAATTTCCATAGGCGACGATTTAAAAATTTTTTACGGTTACCAGGTTTGAGCTACAGAGGAGGTCTAGGGCTAGAATTATTGCTCTCGCTCTGACGATCGCGGCGATACCTCACATGTGTGGTTTGAACACTGTTTATATATGCGGGCGCGACTTCCGTATGCGTTTTCTTCGCTGCGCGAGCTCGCGGGACAGGGGCACTTTAAAATTTTTTTTTTTTTTTTTATTTAATTTATTTATTTTTGTACTTTATAAATTGTGTTTAAATTTTTTTTTTTTTTTTTTTACTTTTATTGCTGTCACAAGCAATGTAAACATCCCTTGTGACAGTAATATGTGGTGACAGGTACTCTTTATGTCTTTATGTCTAAAAGACCCCCCATCCCTCCTTTACACTTCAAAGTATTCAGATCGCCGAAAACGGCGATTCTGAATACTGTGTACTTTTTTAAATTCGGCGCCATTGGCAGCCGAGTAAACGGGAAGTGACGTCATGACGTCGCTTCCGCATTTACAACAAGAAGGCTGGAACGAAGCCGCTTCGTTCCAGCCCGCCCCCAGCCGCCGAAGGCAGCCGAATGGACACCGGGCCTCCCGATCGCACGGGAGGCCCGGTAACAGCGGCGGGAGGCGGCGGGAGGGGGGGATGTCCCCTCCCGCTCCTCCGGTATAACAGCCGAGCGGCTTTTAGCCGCATCGGTTGTTATACACGGGTAGCCGATCGCCCGCTGTAAACAACGGTACCGGGATGATGCCTGCAGCTGCGGGCATCATCCCGGTATAACCCCGGAAAGCCGAGTACGCATATGTGCGTTCGGTCGGCGGGAAGGGGTTATTCACGCTCTTATTTAAGAATTTTTTTTAATATTTAATTTCCTCATGTATTTGTGTACATATATGTACACATCAAACTTGCTAATTGATCTTTTCAAACCACATTTAAGTCCCAGATGTAAAATATTCGTTTCTTTAGCAGATAATTCCACATTAGTTAACCACTTCAGCTGCGGAAGATTTTACCCCCTTCCTGACCATAGCACTTTTTACAATTTGGCACTGCGTCACTTTAACTAACAATTGCACGGTCGTTCGATGATGTACCCAAACAAAATTTGCGTCCTTTTTTTTCCCACAAATAGAGCTTTCTTTTGGTGGTATTTGATCACCTCTGCGGTTTTTATTTTTTGCACTATAAACAAAAAAAAACAACAATTTTGAAAAAAAAACAATATTTTTTACTTTTTGCTATAATAAATATCCCCCAAATTTAAAAAAAAAAAAAATTCTTCATCAGTTTAGGTCAATATATGTTCTTCTACATATTTTTGGTAAAAATAAATTGCAATAAGTGTATATTCATTGGTTTGCGCCTGCAAACTATGGGAAAGATTTATGGCAATTTTATGTTTTTTTTCTTTTATTCTTTTTTTTTTTTTACTATTAATGGCCGTGATCTGCAAATTTTTAGCGTTATTGCGATGGACAGATCAGAGAATTTTGACACTTTTTGGGGCCATTGGCATTTATGCAGCGATCAGTGCTATAAAAATGTACTGATTACTGTGTAAATGTCACTGGCAGGGAAGGGGTTAATACTAGGGGGCGATCAAGGGGTTAATTGTGTGTTCCCTCACTGTGTTCTAACTTTGTGGAGATAGGATTGACTAGGAGAGAAGACATATCGTTTTTCCTACTTAGTAGAAACAAACGATATCGCTCCTCTCCTCTGACAACACAGGGATTTGTGTGTTTACGCACACAAATTCCCTTGCTGGCGCTAGTGCACGCGATCGTGTGTGGTCAGCGGCGATCGTGCCCGCCGACCACTTGCATCAGGTCCCTCCGCCATGCAGCTCGTGCACCACCTCTGGTGGCCAAAAAAGGGTAGGATGTACCTGTGCAGGATTTCACCCTGGAGAGCCATTGTGTCACAGTATATCTGCGTGACATGGTCGGGAACCGGTTATATTGTATATACCACCTACTCGGTCTCCCTCCTTTTTTTGGACCCTGCGTCCTGCCCTACAGCCCCTAATTCTTCTCTCCCTGATGGGCGCTGCTTTTGAACATTGCCCCGCTCCCAATAGGGTTGTTCCTGCCATTGGGGTTCCCTGCGATCTTATCAGGCACCAGAGCCTGATAACTCTAACTGGTGGAGAAATGTTGGGAAACAACAGGTGCCTATCTGTCTTTGGGGAACTAGTGGTAAGACAGAGCAGAGCATATATGCAGAAGGATTGGCACCATGGGGTGGATAGGGACTTTAGGCTTTATTCTGTAGAAGAAAAGCTAACAATTGTGTATTGTATACCTATGGAAAATATCATGTTTTATACTGGAAAATACAGACATCATCAATCACAGGGCTTGTGTTGACACAGAGCATACTTGTGTTCTAGAGCGACGAGCATGCACAGCCCCTGCTGATTGCACATTTGTTTTTAGAAGTCAGTTTTATGAGTTTTGTCTAGTGTCCTATAAATTTGTACTTACAATGGCTGGATCAACAGCATGTGATAAATGAGGGGTCTATATTGGCTAGCCCTCTACTTTTTATAGTTATTGGTGAAATTCAAAACTCTGTGACCTACAGCAATCAATTGCAATGATGCCTTTTACGGATACATATTCATAGTCACGTTTATAAATCTAAATGTAAAGCTTGGAAGAAAAAGGTATAAAGAAGACTTCCTGAAGCAAGGCGAACTAGGTGGACCGAAAATAAAGGCCATAATTTGCATTTTAATGATTATTGTAGCATTATAATTCTTGCCTAACAGGCAGATTAAAGAAATAGTTTCTTTGGAAGGGTTTATATGGTAATGTGGGGTCAGTGTATGGTTGTGATAGAAGAGCAGGAATCTATGAATGAAAAGGAAAGGAGCAAAATAAAGGCCATAATTAGCATTTTAATGATTATTGTAGCATTATAATTCTTGCCTAACAGGCAGATTAAAGAAATAGTTTCTTTGGAAGGGTTTATATGGTAATGTGGGGTCAGTGTATGGTTGTGATAGAAGAGCAGGAATCTATGAATGAAAAGGAAAGGAGCTGTACATTGGCATGCTTTTATAAAGAGGTATTGCCAAGTACAATGATGATGAACCTGTATATAGTACAGAAACCAATAGCAGCCAACTAGGTTTCAGTTTATTGTAGGCAGTTCATTGAAGCATGTGGAAAATAAGTGCAGCGCTAAAAGTTGATCTCAAAGTGAACTGAAAACAATATGAAACAGTGTACATATACATATATATATATGTGAAAAAATTGCACACAAATGGTCTGAGAGTGAACTCAAAACAATATGAACAGTGTATAAATACACATAAGTATACAATAAAATATACAAATGTAATAAACCTTTAAAGGGAAGATAATATACTGAGTATCGACAAATGTGCAGATAAAAATTATGTGAATAATGTCCAATGATAATGTCCAAAAGAAAGGAAACAAATCCTTAATGTTTGGAAAAGTGAGCCAAACAATAAAATTATAAATATCCAAAACGTGGTTCGTAGTAGTTGACACTTAAACTGTGTAACAATGTGATATAGAAAATTGTGCCCAAATTTGCTGATAAGTGATCCACCACCAGAGAGTCAAAAGGCTTACCAGAAAGATTGAACCCAAATAGGTGTACACTTAATGGGTCAATCAGGCTTGTAGGGCTACACACCCAAGGGGAATTGTTGCAATGGACACGACCTCCAACCAGAAGACCAACTCCAACAGTGAACCTCAATGGGGTGAGTTTTTAGACAGAAAACCAGGTGTATGGTTTCTCCAATAAGATATGTTTATAAAAAGGAAGAAAAAGTAGGCACATAGTGTAATTCAGTTTAAATCAGATATTATTATATTTTTAAAAAAAGGAGGAAATACACTTACATTTTTGTTGAGAAAAAAACGCTTAGAGTAAAAACAGTGACTTCAGCAGAGTGTTCTGACGCTGGAGTGTTACGCAGTTTGCGTGTCAACTACTTTGAACCACATTTTGGATATTTATAATTTTATTGTTTGGTTCACTTTTCCAAACATTAACGATTTGTTTCCCTTCTTTTGGACATTATCATTGGACATTATTCACATATTTTTTATCTGCACATTTGTCAATATGACACTCAGTATATTATATTCCCTTTAAAGGTTTGTTACATTTGTATATTTTATTGTATACTTATGTGTATTTAAACACTGTTCATATTGTTTTGAGTTCACTCTCAGACCATTTGTGTGCACTTTTTTTGTATATGTACACTTTCATATTGTTTTCAGTTCACTTTGAGATCAACTTTTAGAGGTGCACTTATTTTCCACAAATTTTCAAATTTTTGCAATTGATCTATTGCTGTGCTAGCTGCTTTCTTAACATCCTTTGTAGACAGCACGGTATATCTGTTTTATTTTTCACATTAGTTCATTGAAGCATGATTTTTGATTGATTAAGGCAGCGTGGCAGCTTGTTATTTATCAGCACATGCCACAGTAGGGGGCAGAGGCTGTGCAGTAACATTAGACTGTAAGTTCTGCAGTCCCCCCAAAGTGACAGGAACCTCCACCATGGGTCATCTGTCAGTGAAAGTTGCCCACCTATCCTCCACAAAGGGGAGGAGCCTCACCGAGGACACTACGCAGACCCCCACTGATACTGGGGACATTACAAATACCCCCACTGATACCGAGGACACTTTGTAAGACCCCCATTGATACTGAGGACACTACAAACACCCCCACTGATACCGAGGACACAGTACACAGACCCCCACTGATACTGAGGACACTACGCAGACCCCCACTGATACCAGGGACAAAGTAAACAAACCCCCACTGATATTAAGGACACAATGCAGACCCCCACTGATATCAGGGACACAGTACACAAACCCCCACTGATAATGAGGACACAATGCAGACCCCCACTGATATCAGGGACACAGTACACAGACTCCCACTGATAGTGAGAACACTATGCAGATCCTCACTGATACCGGGGACACCGTACACAGGCCCCCACTGACGCTCTGTATGTGGCCAGGCTGTGTGTCTCTCACATGTGGTATCGCTATACTCAGGAGGAGTAGCAGAATGTATTTTGGGGTGTCATTTTTGCTATGTACATGCCGTGTATTGGAAATATCTTATCAATGGACAATTTTGTGTTAAAAAAAATGCATTTTAATTTTTTTCTCCTTATTCCAAGAACTTCTGGAAAAAAATGAACCATTCAAAAGACTCATTATGCCTCATAGATTATATGTTGGGGTGCTTGCTTTCCAAAATTGGGTCATTTTGTGGGCAATTCCATTATCCTGGTACTCCAGGGCCTTCAAAAGTGTAATAGGTGGTTGAGAAATGAGATATGTAATTTATGCTTCTAGAATGTCTGAAGGTGCTACTCCAATGTTGGGCCTCTGTATGTGGCCAGGCTGTGTAAAAGTCTCACACATGTGGTATTGCCATACTCAGAAGGAGTAGCAGAATGTGTTTTGGGGTGTAGTTGTAAGTATGCATATGCAGTGTGTGAGGAATAATGGGATTTTTGTACTCACCGTAAAATCCATTTCCCTGAGTTCATCGACAGACACAGCGCCTCCTTAATCTTGACCATTGGGTTATATCGCCTCTGCAGGAGTTGGACTAGGCAGAATAAAAAACACCTGGCTATGCCCATGAGCTGTCCTCAGCCAGTATATAACCCCCTCCCTGCTCTAGGTATTCAGTTTAGTAGCAAGGATCTGTGTCCGTCGATGAACTCAGAGAAATGGATTTTTCTGTGAGTACAAAAATCACATTTTCTCTTTCGTTCATCGACGGACACAGCGCCTCCTTAATCTTCACCATTGGGACGTCCAAAAGCAGTGCGGAATAAAAATGAGGGGTGGGCAAAATAACCCAAGGCTAACCACAAGAGCCCTAACTAGGACACAGGAGTCTTAACTGAGTCACAGGAGCCCCATCTGAAAAAAACATTTTTTAAAGAAAAAACACCCCTCAGCAGCCTGAAAAACCTTGAGGCCAAAAGAAACATCCGCAGATACCAAAATATCTGCTTTATAGAGAAGGTATGTACTGACGACCAAGTGTCCGCCTTGCAAACCTGTAATATTGACACTTGATGACGGAAGGCCCAAAAAGTACTAAGCGCCAGAGAAGAAAGTGCTGTGACAGGGAAAGGAGGAATCCAACCCTTAATAGAATAGGCCTGAGTCACAGTCTGTCTGATCTATCTGGAGATGGTAGCCAAAGAAGAGGCCAGCTCTTTCCTTGGTCCGGACCACATCCAAGGTATGCAGAGCAAATTCCTTGGGATGAACCGGCTTGGGACACAAGGACGGCACCACAATGTCCTCATTCAAATGCAAGTCAGAGACAACCTTGGGCAGAAATGACGGACAGGGACAAAGAACCACTTTATCCTTATGGAGTACTAAATAGGGACTATGACAGAATAATGCCGCCAACTCCGAAACCCTGCGGGCCGAGGTAATAGCCACCAAGAATGCCACCTTCTGGGACAACGTAGGTAAGGGAATCTACCGAATATTCTCAAATGGACATTTCTGGAGAACCGATAGCACTAAGTTTAAATCCCATGGTGGCAAAGGAGACCGTACAGGTGGAGCTACATGCTGGACTCCTTGAATGAAGGTACAAACTAAAGAGTGAGTGGCTAGGGGGTCGCTGAAAGAAGACTGCCAATCGACTCACACCAAGAAATGTACGCTTTCCATGTACGATGGTATATCTTGCTAGAAGTCGACTTCCTCGCCTTCAGCATAGTAGGGATCACTGATCCTGACAGACCTCTATGTCTCAGTACCTGGCTTTTAATGGCTAGGCCATTAAAACCAGTTACTGTAAGGCAGGATGGAAGCCCAGACCTCGGTACAACAGGTCCTCTTTGAGAGGTAGCTTCCAAGGGACGTTTATGGCCACCAGAAGACTTTCGCAGGCACCGCAGAAGAGGAAGGTGTTGGCCCGGCAGTGGCACTAGGATGACTGCAGCATTTACCGGAGGAACTCGCAAGATTGCCACGAGCCTCAGATACTACCCGTTGAACTGAACCTGCTGTAGGAGCCGACGTTTGAGAAGAAAAACTACTAACCTGATCAGCATTCACACCAGAGTCAGACCCAGGTAGTCCGATTTCCTGCACAGGGGCTAGTTCGGACGTCACCCGAATCTTTACAGGAATTATACCCACACAAGAAGACACAAGGCCCCCTCAAAGTGGATAAATTCTGTCCCCTTTCTTTGGTACCCCAAAAAGGTTAAATTCATGGACCCCTTGACACTCATGAAGGAGGTTCATGAATCTGGAAACCAGCGAAGATGTCCCCCACCCCAGCAATGGGTGAGCACAGACATTCATGCTGAAGGAGTCTTGTCAGTAGAACCTGGAGAAGCCTGCTCTAGGCTTAGCAGACCAAGATTGTTTGGAACTTCCACTTCTGTTTCCTTTATCTGCAGTCCCGAGGGCCCGGAAGAATTTCTTATGGGCTGAGAAGGAAGGGGCTGTTGGCCAAAGGACCGCTAAGATTCGGACTAGAACCCATTCGTATGCGACCCTGCGAGACATTTAACTCATGGGCCAGCCTTTGTCCATTGTCTGGGGACTGGGGAGACCACTGGATCTAGATTATCCATCTCGTCGCCCAGCCTGGCAGTTGATTGTAGATCTTCCAGGAGAAAATGCATGGAAGAAAGAGACAAAAAGTAAAATTTGCTAGGACCAAAAGATCCCAGCAAGGAGCTAGGGCCTTACTCCTGACTAGACAGAAATAAACTGAATACCTAGGGCAGGGAGGGGTTATATACTGACTGAGGACAGCCCATGGGCATAGCCAGGTGTTTTTTGTTCTGCCTAGTCCTACTGATGTGGAGGCGATATAACCCAATTGTCAAGATTAAGGAGGCGCTGTGTCCATCAATGAACGAAAGAGGAAACCTGTTAATAAATTTGTGTAAAAAAAAAAAAAAAAAATCTTAATTTTCTCAAGAATTGTGGGAAAAAAATACAACTTCAAAAAACTCACCATGCCTCTTACTAAATAACTTGGACTGTCTACTTTCCAAAAAAGGAGTCATTTGTGGGGGTATTTGTAATTTCCTGGCTTGTTAAAGTCGCAAGAAATTAGGCCATCAATACATCAGGTGTGATCAGATATGATCAGTTTTCAGTGATTGGCACCATAGCTTGTAGACTCTATAACTTTCACACAGACTTTTTATTCAAATTTTTTTTTCGCTTATATCACAAACAATAAAAAACCCAACAGTGATTAAATACCACCAAAGAAAGTTCTATTTGTGAGAAAAAAATGATAAAAAATTGGTTTGGATTCAGTGTAGCATGACTGAGTAATTGTCATTCAAAGTGTGAGAGCACTGAAAGCTGAAAATGGATCTGGGCAGGAAGGTGCATAAGTGCCTGGTATTGAAGTGGTTAAACAGAGATCATAGAACAAAGTACATTACACATTATAATAAGTATAAACATCCCACAGTTGTTCAATAATAAGGTACAGTGGTCACAATATTAATCACCCGTTCAAGAGATGAGCAGACTGACAGAAACTATAGGTGACTTAATTAAAAATTAACAATGGGACTTCAACCTAGGAGGCACACAATGGGAGAGACACACATCTGTGTATTCTGTCCACTTGACAAGTCATCAGAGGACATACAATGTCCTAGCAGTCTGATACAGTAGAATTAATATATCTTCATAGATCCCTTGAGGGTTATGGTTGATAAATATTTCTGTCCCAAGTCCCAAAAGTAACATTTCTGTCTTTGCAGATGACACTAAGCTATGCAGTGGAATAACGTCCTTACAGGATGTCTCCAATTTGCAAGCCAACCTCAATGCTCTGTCTAATTTGGCAACTAAGTGGCAAATGAGGTTTAATGTTGATAAATGTAAAGGCATGCACTAGGGGGCTGAGAACATGCATGCACCATACATACTAGGGGGAGTACAACTGGGGGAGTCAATGGTGGAGAAGGATCAGCGGGTTTTGGTAGATCATAAGCTCAATAATGGAATGCAATGCCAAGCTGCGGTTTCCAAAGCGAGCAAAGTACTTTCTTGTATTAGGAGAGGTATGGACTCCAGAGAGAGAGAGAGATATCATTTTGCCCCTGTACAAATAATTAGTATGACCTCATCTGGAATATGCATGTCAGTTTTGGGCACCCGTTCTCAAAAAGGATATCTGGGAACTGGAGAAAGTGCAGAGAAGGGCAACCAAACTAATAAGAGGCATGGAGGAGCTCAGCTATGAGGATAGAATAGAGCAACTGAATCGTTTCCCTCTTGGGATGAGGAGATTAAGAGGGGATATGATCACCATGTATAAATATATAAGGGGTCCATATAGTGAAGTTGATGTTAAATTATTCATTTTAGCCCTGGTTCACACTGGAGCGTTTAGACATGCCATTTGACATGTCAAATCACATCTCAAATCGGCGTCGATTTTTGTCAATGGCACCATCCTAATCGGTGCAACGCTACATCTGCAGCACTGCATTCATTTCAAAAAGTAGTTTCTGTACTACTTTTTGCGATTTCGGGCTGTGATTTACATTGATAACTGTGCAGAAACCCACACAGATGTCTCTAAAATCGCAGCCAAAATCAGGACTGACATTCGGGAGTGAAATCATGCGAGTTCAGCTGAACTCGCACACCTTCATTCCCGCAGCTCAGTGTGAACCTTGGCTTAAGGTCAGCACAGAGGACAAGGGAGCGCTCTTTACGTCTAGAGGAAAAAAGATTTTATCTCCAAATATGGAAAGGTTTCTTCACAGTAAGAGCTGTGAAAATGTGAAATAGTCTCCCAGTAGAGGTGGTTCTGGGAAGCTCAGTTGATTGCTTTAAAAAAGGCCTGGATGCTTTCCTAAATGTACAGAATATAACTGGATACTAACATTTATAGGTAAAGTGATCCAGGGAAAATCCAATTGGCTCTCGTGGGATCAGGGAGGAATTTTTTTCCCTGCAGTAGCAAATTGGATCATGCTTTGCAGGGGGTTTTTTGCCTTCCTCTGGATCAACTACGGGTATAGGTTTGTGTATATAGGATTGTATTATTATTATTATTATTATTATTATTAATACTATTATTTTGGTTGAGCTAGATGGACTTGTGTTTTTTTTCAATCTGACTAACTATGTAACTCTCCAATCCAGTCTCAATCCAATCCAGAAGGGAAGCTTTATTGTCCTTATTCAGAGAAGTAATCCAAGCCTTGCTCTCAGCATCCATTAAGTGGTGGTCCATCATTAGAGAATGATCTGTTCTGTCAATGGGCCATTAACAGTGGGTAGGAGGCTTGCCCCTAGTCCTCTCCAAAAGCCCCTGTCCTGGTTGGGTCTTTCACACCCCACAAGTCTATTTCTAATGACAGTGTTAACAGGGCCTTAAGCAGGTACATCTAAAATGCAGGAAAAATGATCTGGGAATTAAAAATACAGTAGTTGTTTCTATTTCCCAGAAGACTTCTCCTGAGTTTAGAACATCTAAAGAGTGTGTGTTAGTGTGAACGAGGCCAGGGCCAGTGCCAGTATAAGGCTGTTTAGGCAGCTGCCTTAGTGCCTAAGATGCCTAAAATACATCTTCGCCTATGTACACAAAAATCCTTGCACGGCCTGCTGGCAGCGAGGGTTAAAGTGGTATTAAGCCCAAAAGCAAACATTTATTATATTGTAGCTTACCAATTCTTAGATGTGATGGCTTTATTTGTTTTCTTTTTAGTCTTTCTTTTCTTTATTTTCATCTGGTGATTCAAGCCAGTAAGTCTGTTTTTCAAAAGAACAATGTACCAGTTTAGAGTGTTGAGACAAACCCTTTACCACTGACAGGGGTATTTGCAATTGTAGCAGGCACGTTGTAATGCAATTTCTCCTTTTGACCACAAGACGGAGACAGAGAGATGATGACTGGTCCTTCCAGAAAACTGAGAGAAAGAAAGAACACTGGGAAAAGGGGGAGTTTCAGGAAGTGCTGAGGGGACAGAAGAGAGGGAAGTACTGAGGTAAAAGAGAGAGCGAGTGCTGACAGGAGAAAGAGGAGATTGCTTAAAAGAGAGGGAGATACCAAGGCTCAAAATGTCCTTTGCTGAGACTCAGTGACACTTAACAGTGAGGAGAGGAAGAGTGTGTGAGGGGAAAGAACTGAAGTGCCAGAGTGAGGCGAGAGACACACGCTGACACCAGGGACTGTGTGCCCCAACAGAGGAGGCGGAATATCCTGAAGCCTGGAAAAAAAGAGTCTGTGAGGAGAATAAGGAGAGCAGTCTGAGGAGAGAGAGAGGGAGAGAGAGAGTTTGGTGAGGTGACAGGTGTGAGGAAAACCGCTGAGACCGAGGAGACTGAGAGAGAGAGAGAGACTCTGGCAGCATCAGAGGGGGAGAAATTCAAGCTTTTCCAGAGACTGCCAGGAGAGTGTTGCCTGGAGACGGAGGAGTGAGGACGCCTGAGGGGAGCCAGGAGCAGAAACAGCCACGTTGTCCACTACTATTTAGTCCAGGGACTCTACTCAGCAGCCCAGACCCACTCAGCTCAGCAGAGACAACCCATGCCTTTCAGGGATTGAAATGCCCATCCGGTAATTATGGATATTACCCGGCCGCTGCCTGTTCACCTTGCAAGTTTCGCTACCAGTCATCTCGATCGGCCATCAGCAAGAGATCCAGTGCCTTACAACAATGCTAGGAGCATCAGGAGCCTGAACCAGCACCTGGGACTATTGTTGTGTCATCGCACAGAGGACTGGTAAGTGGGTGTAAACCCAACATCCTTCTTGACACCATACTGACACTGCATGCAGACACCAATTTCCCTTTTTAGTGTCACAGGATGCTTGTTTCTAGCTGCCTAGCTGCTCTAGTAGTTTGCCCTTTTAAATTTCTACCCAATGGAACATTATAGAGGATTACTGCTCCATGCAAGCTTGTTTAAACTTTCTCTTAAAACAAGGGTCCCACCATTTGCTAGCAGAAGACACTAGTATTCTTCACCTCAGGACCTGCAACATTACAGAACTATGCTTACTGTACTTGTATAACCCTTTTCTTTTCATTGTGTGTTTGCCTCTCAAAGGTGTTTGCGGCCCAGTAGGAGCTGAGAAGTTGACAAGTCTTCTCTCCTCCCTCTCTGCTCCTGTGTTCAGGCCATATAGATTACTGCCCTTTCTATACCTGCAGTTGCTAAATATTGAAGGTTGTCTTTTCTAATGTATTAGTTATTTGTAGCAAGATTTAACAGTGTTGTAAGTTTCCATATGCTTTAAACTGTGCTAATATATTCAACTTGTTTATCACTACCAGGTGTGTGTCTATTTTTGGTGATAATCCACAGCCAGGATAACGATATTTACCACATGTGTCCTTAAATGTGTTTGCAGTAATTTTATTTAACCGGATGTGTCAGAGGGGCTGAGGAGTTGAGGCGGAGATCAGAGAATCCAAATTCACCAAGCGGGTCCTTCGGGGGTGGTGCTATACAATGATCAGCTTTTATTTATTCATGTAAAACTTTTATCACAAAACAGAAAAAAACGGTTGCTGTAACTGCTTGTGTAACTGCAGTGTGAGCTGGAGTTAAAGTGTTTGTTAACCCCCAAAAAATATATATATTGATCCTGTTTCTTTAAAGGATGTTGTACAGCACAGTGCATGTGCTGTGTAATTTGACCCCCTGTATCACCTGAAATACCTGGCTTATCCTGTCAATTTCTGCCCTCCCCTCTGTAAGCTGACTCTGATATATCAGGGCTGCTGAGCCCTGACACCATTGTCAGCATACGTGCCAACGTCAGTGGCAGCCCTGCTCGCTGTGTCTCTGTCTCCTTTGTCCTTCTCCCCCCTCCCCACCTTGCTTGTCAGCTCCCAGATCCTCCCCACCTGCTCTAAAAAAAGTCTATTATATAATATTATATAATATTAAGCTCCCCAGTAGATGTCATTTTTAAAAATATGCGGTATAATAGCTTACTTCAGAACGCAGTTCGGCGCTCACGTGACTGCCTGCCATTCTCCTCCCCTCCTCTCCTCATCTCAGCTGATGTCAGCGAGGGTTTCCCAGCACCTCCCCCTGCAGCTATCAGATTGAGACAGGAGACTGGTGAGCAGTCAGGTGAGCGCCGAACAGCACGATGAAGTAAGCTATTATAACGCATATTTTTAAAATGACATCCACTGGGGAGCTTAGTGTTGTATACCAGAGGGAACCATAGAAGAACATTTTTAACCTTAACAAACACTTTAAGCTTCAATTTGTTTATGTATCTAAATACATTAACAATACAAAGATAGACAAGGCTGCTATCCAAAGGTGCCTCCCGTGCTCCTTCATCCAGAGTGAGGCACTCTAATACAGGTTCTAGCTAGATCATCAGGTGAAAACAGGAGGGGGGGAGAAAATGAATGCAGCCACCACATCACATTATACTGAAGTTGTCTGGATACAAAAAGCAATGCAAAAGGGGTTTACTGTATTCTATGGAGGGATCCTACAGCTCCCCGTCACAGTTCCCCAGTACTTTGTATTTGACAGAAATACAGGAGCTCGGGATCCTCAACAAAACCACACCATATGTCCTCGCTTCCGCAGGACATATACGAAAATTGGAACAAAAATAAATGTACCCCCGCATATAGAAGTCACCACAGGGCAGGGGACAGTGGCTATGAGATCGGGAGCTGCTGCTCCTGCAGTACAGCTTTGCCACAGTTCCCTGCTATTGTCCTCTGCTTTCCACGCTGATCTACCAAAGTTTTAACTGTAAGTAGCCTATGTTCTTTTTATTAATAAACATATGCTGCTGAAGCGAGGACATATGCTGTGATTTTAATGAGGATTCCGTGCTCCTGTGTTTCTGTCTTTTTGAGCTGTCTTAGATCATCTCAGATCCCAATCTGGAAGCTGCAGGATCTAGTTGCCGTGTGACTATTGATTTCCCTGATTGGCCTCATTGGATTTCATGGATGTCATTGCCTCTGGACTTTGAAAGCTGGGACCTGTAGTACGCTGTAGAGGTTTGTGTATATACTATGTATATAGTTCCAGGTGGTCATGTGGCTGAACCGTACAGTCCCGCCCCCAGTCCTGCATTCCCCACAAACAGGAAAAGGAGGGGTATACAAAGCCACTTCCTGTTCCTGCTTTACACATGACCGCACCTACCTATGGCCTCATCTGTGATTAAGTGCTCTGTTAGGAGAGGGAAGGGACAGGGGGTGTATTATGTGTAAGTTGGGGGGAGTTGCTGTTGTATTATATATGTGTGCTGGGGGTAGACATGTGCGATTAGTTTCGTACGGATCGAAAATTCGTACTAATTTCCGTAAATTCGTACGTTCGGGAGGATCTGAAATACGAATTGCTATGCTTCCGAATTTTGTACGAAATACGAAATTTCGTTTACGAATTTCGGATCCAAATTCCGTTACGACGGAAACGTGACTGGTGTTTTGTTGACCAATCAGAGGTTTTCTTCTGCTGCTGAGTGAGGGTTGAGAAAATTACCTTTTTTATAATGGGAGTGGGAGACTGGTACTGG
The DNA here is from genome assembly GCF_042186555.1 of Aquarana catesbeiana. Lineage (NCBI taxonomy): Eukaryota > Metazoa > Chordata > Amphibia > Anura > Ranidae > Aquarana > Aquarana catesbeiana. The sequence goes on along the minus strand of NC_133330.1, from coordinate 241,025,468 downwards.
TAGTCAATAGGAGATTCAGAATCAGACAAAATAAGAATTTCCGTTAATTACGATTATTTGTTATGATGAAGTTAAAAACCCAGGAATTCAGCACAGCACAGGAGGGAGCCCCTCATAATGAGCACAGCACAGGGATGGTGGGAGCCCCTCATAATGAGCACAGCACAGGGATGGTAGGAGCCCCTCATAATGATAAATTCATCATAACGAACGTTCGTAATTGTTACGAAAAGTTAACAAACCTAACGAAAATGTGTATTTCGTATGAATCCAAATTGAATTTCGGACACGAATTACGAAAGACGAATTAACGGCTAATACGAAATGGGAAGGAACGAAACTAAACAAATTTGTTGACGATGCACATGTCTACTGGGGGGGCAGTGTGCAAGACAATCCTCAAACGAAAGGTCAGCATCTAAGAATGTCATACTCATAAAACCCTCTTTATTTCAAATCCATCAAGGTAGGGAAAAATCCAATACACACACCTTGAAACGTTTCAGCTCCGGTGGGCTTTAGTCATAATAAATACTGTTACGGAATCAGCTCAATAAATAATCACCACTCAGGTTCAGAAAAGCGGCAGAAATAAATTGTTAACCCTTAAAGCGTAAGTGGAACTTCACCCTAAAGGGGAAATTACAGTTTATGCCCTCCTCTTCTGTTTTTGGCACTTTTTGTTGGGGGGGGGGGGGGGGCAGGTACCTGGTTTTGACAGTTACCCGCTCCCACTTCCTGTCAGATCACCGCAGCAATCCACTGGAAGTTCTCCCCCACATCCATTGGTGTGCGCAGCCTATAGCATTAGGGCGTGCACCCCTGAGCACAAACACACATCCCTGTATATCAGAAGATCAGTGGATGGATTTTTTTTAGGAGCCCAGTTGAGGGGCTTTGGTCACATATCAAGGGTCTAAATAGACTCCTGATGTGCCACTTTTATAACAGAGAAAGAGACTGAGGACAAAGATTCTTCAGGCCCTTTATTTGCAGCCTCAGCTGCACTGGACAGTGACAGTAAATGAATGGGAAAGACTCTGTGCAGGAGCAACCGGTACAGATCACTCACTGTGTCCATTTGGAAACAGAAGGGCCCTGTAAATGAAATATTTACTAGCCCCTTCCCCTGCTTTCCTTTCTGAAACATCCCTCACAGCCAGCTGGAGAGGAGAGGAGGGAAGCTGGTAATACTGCAGAAAGCAGAGGGAATCTACACAATACTGAGCGATTACGGGGTGCCCAGGCACACCCGGCACACCCTGTGTGCACACCTATGACCCCACCTCAAACCCCCGCAATTTTCTGGCACTAGTGCCAGAGGGCTGCAGGACCATTCACAAAACACAGCATGGCTCGTGCATGCACAGTAAACATGCCAGCGTTGGGGACCCGAAGACCAACAAAGAAGCGTTTTAACGAATGTTCCCTTGTTGGAAAGCCAATGGGTGCAGAAACAAAAAATGAAAAACAAACAAAATAAACAATAAAACAATAAAACAATTCAATCACTACACAAAGAGGCATGAGGTCTGGAGAGCAGGGGGGAGGGATACTCAGGCCTCCATCAAAGAGAGAAGAAATCCCTGAAGGGGCAGATCCAGGTCTCACCTGAGGTTTAGTCCCTGAGGAACCCTGGTCTACAACTTAAAAATCCACAAGACCAGGGTTCCTCAGGGGTTAAACTTCAGGTGAGACCTGGATCCGCACCTTCGATTGTGCTATTTCTTTAGCAGTATTTGTTATGACTAAAGCCCACCTGGGCTGAAACACTTCTAGGTGCATGTATTGGAATTTCCCAATACTTTGACGGACTTGAAATAAAGATGTTATGAGTATGATATATCGAGTTGCCGACCTTTCGTTTGAGGATTGTCTGACAGTTTGTGCGGCTCAGGTCAATTCAATCAGATTGCAAGATGGAAGGGTTGTAGCATCATATTTCTGTATTTAGGACTTTGGCGTATTATGTGTAAGTGGGTGTAGGCCGGAGGTATATTGTGTGTGTGTGTGTGTGTGTGTGTGGGTGGCCAGGCATTGTATTATGTGTGTGGGGGGGTAAGGGGTGTGTGTGTGCTTGGGGGGGGTCAGGGGGATTATTATGTGAGTGTGTTTGGGGGGGTGCTGCTGTGGCTGTAGAACAGACTGATTTTGCTCCTCCCCCTATGATGTTGTTGCCCCACCCCCTACTACACACACACACACACACACACACACACAAGAAAATAGTCATAGGGTTTAAGGAAACAACATCTCTGGCCAATGGGTTGCAGGTAAGAACTAGCATTGAGACAGTCAGTATGGTGGAGGGGAAACATGTCTGTGTGTAGTGCAAAGTAAGCAAATGCCAGGCGCTGGAATGAGACTCCTGGCACTTTGCACCATGACATCTTTTGGATTCGTGGGACCCAAGAGTTTTTTTTAAATCCTTGGAGAGTGTCTCAGGATCTGGGATGATTGGGGAGTATGGTTTGGTCAACTATAATGAGGTTCTCTGGTGCTGGCTGCTTTTTTAGTGGTCTAGAGCATCTTAGCACACCTATCTTTCTGTACCCTTTATGAACCTCCTTCATCGTCTTCCTCTCCTTCCACAGGATGCCATGAACTATGAATAAAAGGCCAATGACTCTCCCTTCTCACTTCAACATCTCAGTGGAGGCAGGGGCGGATCCAGAGTCTAGTCTCGGGAGGGGCACTGCCAGAAAATACGTTTTTTGGGGGGAATTTATCAGGGAAATGGCTGGTGTTGGCGCTTCAAACATCACAGCACCATGGTTGTTATGGTGTCAGGATGATTGAAGCGCATTTTTTCTATTACTACATTGTTATATAAAATGAAATAGTTCAACTCACCATAATGCAGAGTCAGTGGGAGCCCCAAGCGTGTCACTTGCCACATTGCCTGCCACCAGATGCGGATTGTCACTTGCCACTTCACCTGCCACACGTTGCAGATTGTCACTTGCCATGTCACCTGCCCCCAGATGTGGATTGTCACTTTCCTGCTACAATTGTCACTTGCCACATCGCCTGCCACCAGATGCAGATTGTCACCTTGCCACGTCACCTGCCACACATTGCGGATTGTCACTTGCCACATCCCCTGTCACACATTGCGGATTGTCACTTTCCACGTCACCTGCCCCCAGATGCAGATTGTCACTTGCCTGCTACAATTGACACTTGCCATGTCACCTGCCACCAGATGTGGTTTGTCACTTGCCACGTCACCTGCCACCAGATGCGGATTGTCACTTGCCACGTCACCTGCCCCCAGATGCAGATTGTCACTTGCCACGTCACCTTGCCACCAGATGCAGATTGTCACGTCGCCTGCCACACATTGCGGATTGTCACTTGCCATGTCGCCTGCCACCAGATGAAGATTGTCACTTGCCACGTCACCTGCCACCAGATGCGGATCGTCACGTCACATGCCACACATTGCGGATTGTCACTTGCCACGTTGCCTGCCACCAGATGAAGATTGTCACTTGCCACGTCGCCTGCCACCAGATGCAGATTGTCACTTGCCACATCATCTGCCACACGTTGCGGAGTGTCACTTGCCTGCTACAGCTACAATTGTCAATTTCTGTTTCCCAGAGGGTGAGGCAGCAGATTACCAGTCAGGCAGCAGAGAGATGATGTAATCTCTCTGCTGCCCGTAGCTACCTGCACAGTGAGGGCAGAACTGCAGGGATGCAGGGCGGGCGGTGAGAGATGATGTCATCTCTCTGCTCCCCCGCCCGCTGGCTCCCTGATTGGCCAGCAGCCCGGCCGCTCTCTAAATGTCACCCGCCCACTCTGACTGTCACCAGCGGCCAGCCCGGCCGTCCGCTCTCACCCGCCCACCCCTCTGTCAGGCTTAGACCGTCACCAACCCCCCCGGCCGTCTGCCCTTTCCTGCCCACCCCACTGTCAATCTCAGACTGTCACAAGCCCCCCCGGCCGTCCGCTCTCTCACCCGCCCACTGTCAGTGACTGACAGTGGGTGGGTGAGAGAGCGGACAGCCGGGCGGGTGATAGTCTGAGACTGACAGTCAGTCTCAGACTATCACCCGCCCGGCCGTCCGCTCTCTCACCCACCCACTGTCAGTCTCAGACTGTCACCCGCCCAGCCGTCCGCTCAGGGGCGGATCCAGAGTCTAGTCTCGGGAGGGGCACTGCCAGAAAATACGTTTTTTGGGGGGAATTTATCAGGGAAATGGCTGGTGTTGGCGCTTCAATCATTACAGCACCATGATTGTTATGGTGTCAGGATGATTGAAGCGCATTTTTTCTATTACTACATTGTTATATAAAATGAAATAGTTCAACTCACCATAATGCAGAGTCAGTGGGAGCCCCAAGCGTGTCACTTGCCACGTTGCCTGCCACCAGATGCGGATTGTCACTTGCCACTTCACCTGCCACACGTTGCAGATTGTCACTTGCCATGTCACCTGCCCCCAGATGTGGATTGTCACTTTCCTGCTACAATTGTCACTTGCCACATCGCCTGCCACCAGATGCAGATTGTCACCTTGCCACGTCACCTGCCACACATTGCGGATTGTCACTTGCCACATCCCCTGTTACACATTGCGGATTGTCACTTTCCACGTCACCTGCCCCAGATGCAGATTGTCACTTGCCTGCTACAATTGTCACTTGCCATGTCACCTGCCACCAGAGGCGGTTTGTCACTTGCCACATCACCTGCCACCAGATGCGGATTGTCACTTGCCATGTCACCTGCCCCCAGATGTGGATTATCACTTGCCATGTCACCTTGCCACCAGATGCGGATTGTCGTGTCACCTGCCACACATTGTGGATTGTCACTTGCCACGTCTCCTGCCACCAGATGAAGATTGTCACTTGCCACGTCACCTGCCACCAGATGCGGATTGTCACGTCACATGCCACACATTGCGGATTGTCACTTGCCACGTCGCCTGCCACCAGATGAAGATTGTCACTTGCCACATCATCTGCCACACGTTGTGGATTGTCACTTGCCACATCATCTGCCACACGTTGCGGATTGTCACTTGCCTGCTACAGCTACAATTGTCACTTTCTGTTTCCCAGAGGGTGAGGCAGCAGATTACCAGTCAGGCAGCAGAGAGATGATGTAATCTCTCTGCTGCCCGTAGCTACCTGCACAGTGAGGGCGGAACTGCAGGGATGCAGGGTGGGCGGTGAGAGATGATGTCATCTCTCTGCTCCCCCGCCCGCCGGCTCCCTGATTGGCCAGCAGCCCGGCCGCTCTCTAAATGTCATCCGCCCACTCTGACTGTCACCAGCGGCCAGCCGGGCCATCCGCTCTCACCCGCCCACCCCACTGTCAGGCTTAGACTGTCACCAACCCCCCCGGCCGTCCGCTCTTACCCGCTCACCCCACTGTCAGTCTCAGACTGTCACCAGCCCCCCCGGCCATCCACTCTCTCAACCGCCCACTGTCAGTGACTGACAGTGGGCGGGTGAGAGAGCGGACGGCCGGGCAGGTGATAGTCTGAGACTGACAGTCAGTCTCAGACTATCACCAGCCCGGTCGTCCGCTCTCTCACCCGCCCACTGTCAGTCTCAGACTGTCACCCGCCCGGCCGTCCACTCTCTCTCTCCCGCGGACCCAGCTGCCTGCCCTCTCACCAGCATTCTCGGAGGGGGCAATTGCCCCGTTGCCCCCCCCTGGATCCGCCCCTGCGTCCGCTCTCTCTCTCACGGACCCAGCTGCCTGCCCTCTCACCAGCATTCTCGGAGGGGGCAATTGCCCAGTTGCCCCCCCCTGGATCCGCCCCTGAGTGGAGGCCTGCTCATCACCACCGTAGGAAGCACAACCAACAATGCCATACTCCCATGGGATAGGGGAACCCAGAACCTAAATACATAGTGCCTTCATATCCACTGACCACTCAATATAGACTAAGGACACGAGCTTCCACCCTCCAGGTGTCCACGGTACTACACTACACCATGCTACGAACGCTGATGTGCTTTCGTAATGGTGAAATCCACCAATCGCAGCCCTGCTATACTTACCTCCATAATGAGCTGTCAATATCCCTGCAGCCAATGCAGCGCTCAAGAGATTAGAATTCCCCCCTCTTCACATTGCAGCACTTCTGGGATAGATCTGAGCAATATTCCTTACTGGCGCTATCCAATCAGAATCACTTTCGTCTATCCCAAAAGTGCTGCACAGAGAAGAGCAAGGATTTAAGATCCTTGGAATACTGCACCAGCTGTGTATGCACTGACAGCTCAGCATCCACGGAAGTACAGTGAGAACTAGAAGGGCAGGAAGGGGGGAAGGGGGGAAGGGTGTTAGTTAACCTTTTCATGTTTTTTAAAAGGTGAACTAATGTTTTACGGAAGATAAACCATGCACCCCTTGGGCCCCTTGCAGGCGGAAGGTACTCCACCAAGCGGATCCGCCTGCTCAGTGAGGGATCTGTCCACTGATCCCCATTGAGCAGGCGGATGACAGGTACGTGTCCACTACACTATGCAGAGGGGACACTACACAACCCACTCTTCTCTTTGGGAAGGTTGGGTGGAAAAACGGATTGCATGTCCATTTCCATCCAACTGTCATCTGATCCGCTAGACGTATGGGGAAAAGACCACAAAGGATGTGATGGTAACTGCTAACTTGAGGTCTGATCACTGTGCAGAGGGGCTATACGGTCAGAATCCCCACCTCCCCTGACACACTGCCCTTATAAGGAAGTACTATAGGTGTCATCTTAGAAAGGATGTATAGTACTTACTTATAGTACCTATTAACACAGTGGCATCACTTGGGTGGGGGTTCTTGACATATAACCCATTTTGTTCCCTGTGACCTAAGTGCTGTAGGAAGGAAGTGTTTCAGGTGCTATCCCAATAAATAAGCATAGCACTTCCTAGGGCAGTGACATCACAAGGGGTGTAAATTCTCATGATGTCATCCCTTATGAGTGTGACATCACTAATGCAAACTCATGGTAGTCAAGTTTAGAATGTTCTGCAATTGATCACATTAGATGTTCTGATTACACAAATGACACCGCTCATTATGTGTTTTAACATTTTTATTTGGTTTTTGAAAAGATTTTTATAATTTTGTACGTTTTTGCTTTTGACATTTTTGACATTGCATGTCATACAGCGGTGGCAGCTGGGGGGTTGGGGGGGGGGGCACACACACTCCAGCCACTCCAGGAAGTTAGAAGCTTACAGTATTGGCTACCATACACAACAGCACCTGATTTTACACTCAAAAGTTCTGGTAAATCAACCCAATGTGTAAATTGTCACTTGTCACTGTTTTCTAGTGTCACTTTGCTAGGGAGAAAGCTAATGGAGCATGATTCTCACTCCATCAGCTCAATAGTGGGCAGGTGAGATGACAGGGCTCTAAAAGACCCCTGATGCCTCATTAAAGAGAACCTGTCTTTTCAAATATATCACATACTGTAGGGGATTTTATTGACCAAGTGATATAACTAAGTGATATAACTAAAGTTATAGTGAAAGTAAAGGAAAAAAAATGTCTAAAAATAAAGTTACACCCAAGCACTTAAAAACTCTTCCCCCAAAAAACACGCACACATGAACATAAACGCACCCATTGGGGCACCTACGCACAAAAACTTTGCTTGCAATACACATGCTACATGTTGCCCGGAACGCAGCAGTGAGAGCAATAATTCTAGGGCCGCTATTTACAGTTAAATCTAAACTGATGACCTGCAGGGGCTTTTAAAATGTCGCCTATGGACAGTATAGGGTTCTCAAGTTCTTTGTCATTTAGCGAGTAAGCACAAATGTAAAGCTTGAATTGTTGGGTATCTAGTTACTCTGCATTAGGGTAAAAAAACCTTCTGTGGTCAGCTTTCTCCTAGTCCCCCCTTATACTTACCTGAGCCCGATCTTGATCCAGCGCTGTGTCCGAGAGCAGTGGAACTCTCCTCCCTCCTCACTGGACATGGGGATGGCAGTGGGAGCCATTGGCTTCTGCTGCTGTCAATCACAGCCTGTAAGGAGAAAGCGGAGGGATGGTGCCGAGACACACTGTGTGTGCTCGGGATAGAGCACACACAAGATCCCCTATAGCTATGACAAGCGGCTTGCTATGGGGGCACTTGGAAGAGGGGAGGAGCCAGGAGAACTGGTGAGGGACCCCAGAAGAGGACGATCAGGCCTGCTCTGTGCAAAACCATTGCACAGAGCAGGTAAGTATGACATGTTTGTTGTTTTCTAAAAAAAAATTACAATCACTTTAACTAACCTTCAGGCCAAACATTATTTTTTAAACGTAAATGCAAAAACAGCTCCTTCGGTGAAAGGGTTATTGGGTTTCTCATTTTGTAAGTGAGTCTCTTTCTCATTCCAGTCCTGGGTCTTTATTTCCAGGTAGGAGTGGCCTTTGGTGCCAGATCTTCTAGACATTAGTGGGCCCCCGCTGTTTGATTCCTAAAGATCTTGGTTCTGGGTTTTTGGTACATCAATGGAACTCCACTGACTCCCTACATGGAAAAAGATTTGGGAAAACAGATTGGTAAAAAATTAATTTTCCATAGCTTAGTAAATGTTTAAAGTTATGTCATTTTTATGGGGGGAGGGGGTTATACTATCAAAGGTTTTTTTTTTCCATTTTGAAATTTGTTTTGCATTCTCTTTTTTTCATATCTTTTTCGTAATACTTAAATGTCCTTGTGGTCATCAGCCTGATCCCCAGCTGATGATGACCACCACAAAAAAGGTTTTTCTCTAGGTCTGAGTCCAGATGTTTGGCTTCCAGTGTCCCTAAAAGGAAGAAAAATTTGAAAACTTTTTTTAAGGGTTTTCTTTATTTTATTTTTTAAAATTTTGTATATTTGAAATTTTTTTTTTTTTTTTTTTTTGCTTAAAATTATGAAAGAGGGGACTTACCTGGTGTACACTGGGTACATTTGTTGTGGAAGCACTGAAAAAGAAAATTTAGGAAAATTCTGCATAAAAGACACTAAAATTCACATAACTATTTCTTTGTTATACTTGTAATTTTTTTAAAGTGGTGATAAACTTTCCCCCTGCAAGTTAATATCATAATGTGCTAGTATGCATCTTTTTAAGATGCCACATGATCCCCAGCTGCTGACGGCCACCATGAAAAAGGTCTTGTTCCAGGTCTGGGTCCAGATGTTTGGCCTCCACTGTACCAGTGGAAAAAAAAATTGCAGAAACAGTTAAGTTTGTAATACATCAAAGTTCATTAACTTTTTGTTTTTTCATAGTTTTATAATTTTTGGGGGATTTTTGTACTTTCTATTTTTTTCTTCATTTTGTGTTTTTGTAGGTTTTTTTTGTTTGTTTTTGTTGCTTAAAACTGCTAAAGAGGGGACTTACCTGTTATACCTTTGTTGTGGAGGCACTGGAGGACCCAAACCTTTATTGTCTTCGGAAAGGATGATAGCAACTATCCTCTGAAGCCCGAGCAGGGTCCTCTGTCATTCTCTAAAGTGGAAATATGGACAATCATTGCTTTTCGATTATGGCTATTTATAGGGTTAATAAGCAAGCTGATGACAAATATTGAGATGGGGTCGCATGAAACAATTCAAATGTGATCTAAAACCTACTGACATGGTGTTCTTACATATAAGATGACTATTGCTGCTATTTTTTTTTTTTTTTTTTACTGCTTGCAAGTTGTACAAGCAAATGTATTATCAAATGAAATATTATTCTACATATTATATTTCCTTTCTGTTGTACTCTAGTTGAGTTGAGTTTATTAGGCTAATACTGTACTTCGGGTATACCTAACCTAATGGTAAATGTAGGTTTTGTTTGATTTGGCATTTGTCTATGCAATGTTTCCTGGCATGCAGATCTTTGTTGTGATGAGCTCTGTGTAAAAGGGAACAGTATGAAATGATAAGACTGCCTAGGTCTGGGTTACTTGTGCTGCCAGGAAATTTTGCATCCTAGAATTGTCTAATAAATGTAGGTAGAATGTCATGGCTAGAAATATTACTTTATTGATAAAAAAGTTTTATTTTTTAACACCAAAGTATTGCTTTAAACTACATAACAATTCTCTTGGCACTTTACTTGAAGAAGTATCCTCTAACAGCTTTATAAACACACTGCAACTGACTCTTGGAATGTGTTCATTTAAGAGGGAAAAGTGAAATATTGCAGTGCATAGATATATACTAGAGCAAATATATTTTTTTCTGAATACATATAAAGGATTATTATGTATTAATTAGGCAGGGTGCCTTTGGCCAATCATAGCTCAGGGGGACTAGTCAGTCAGGGGCAAGAGCAGACTTGGAGAAATTTCCAACAGAGCATCGACTGGGTTACTGGGTCTTGAGGATGGACCACTGGCCGGAACTTGCTCAATATGCAATTGAGCTACTGGCCTATCCTGCATCCAGCGTGCTTTCTGAACGCACATTCAGTGCTGCTGGAGGGTTTGTAACGGATCAAAGAGTGCGCCTGTCCACAGACTCCGTTGATAGGCTCACATTCATGAAAATGAATCAGTCTTGGATCAGCAGCTATCAAGCACCTGATGCTGATGTAACTGATTGAATTTGCTGTGGATGTGGGATCCCTTGAAGACTGCCTATGCTGACTATCCTATTCCTCCTCAATCTTGATAATGCTAGCTTCCAACAATATTTTTGGTTTAGGACACCACCACCACCACCCAAGGCCCAATCTTTCTGCCCCTGTTAACCAGGGGCATGTAATTACAATTTTTGATATAATATTTCACAGCAGGGCCCTTTCCTGCGCCCAACAAGAGTATATGTGAGGGCTTACAGTATTGTGGCATCACCACCACCAAAGGCCCAATCTTTCTGCCCCTGTTGAACAGGGGCATGTAATTACAATTCTTGATATAATATTTCACAGCAGGGCTGGTTCCTGCACCCAACCAGAGTAACAGTGAGAGCTTACAGTGTTCTTTTACCACCAACACCTAAGGCCCAATTTTCTGCAGCGTATATAGGACAGGCCGTATAGTATATATACTGCTGTTCAGAGTATATAGTGCCTGGGGGACCCCCATGCCATTTTTTTAAAAAAATGGGTGCGGAGTTCCCCTTAATATCAATACCAGACCTGAAGGGCCTTGTTATAAACATGGGAAAGATGCTCTACTTTACAGACATACTATTGTATTCATTTTTATTGTTACACATTAAGCATTATTAAAATCACTGCTCCCGAAAAACATCCCTTTTTAAAACTTTTTTTTGCATTGATACATGTCCCCTGGGGTGGGACACGGTTGAATTTCGATCCATGGCTAGCTGGTTGTACACAGGGCGATCTATCAATTGACGTATGTACAACCAGCCTGTTGGGTTTTTCACAAAAAAAACTGTTTCGCATAGAGAGGAAATGAGGACTCTTGTCCTCAGCCCCTTTCTCTGCTGCAAAAAGAGACATCATGGGATGTTTATACCCCTGACTCCTTACCAACCCCCCCCCCTACAAAAAAGTTAAAAAATATTTAGGGTGTATTTCCCAGAACATACACTGTCTGCGTTCAGGGCTTTGCACTCACACCCACACGGATGTCAGATTGGGTGCAGCAACTGTGTCTGAGGAGCCACTGTGTCCCAATTTCCATGAATGGGACTGCCTGCACAGGGAGGCGCAGAACAATTGTGCATCCCCTTGAGCATAAACACAACCTCTACACAGTTGTACGTCCTATGTGAATAAGACCTTAGTAGGAATTTAACAGAAATTTTGTAAGTGATGTTGTGTTTATGCATGCTAATAATGATTTTAGTGTATTTATTGAAAATAGTGATTAGATAAACATTTGGGCAACTATTGCAGGGATTCTACTGGCCCCTTGACTTTTTTTTTACTGCAGCCCTAGATCCAATAGGCTACATACGGCTCTGCATCTCTCTCTCCGTGACCATTGTTGGTGCATGGTTAAGAGACTTGTCCACAATTATGGAGGCTCTGCTGGAGTTGCAATTGTCAAGGATAGAGACTCAATTACCCAGTCTAGATGCTTGATAAACAGCATTTCTTTACTTCCGGAGCCTTAGATCCTCCCATTGGGGATGTCCTGTCTGTGGTTGATGATTCTCCTGTAGTGGATTCTCCACTTTTGACTGATGAGGTGGACCTTGGGGCTTGTTTTAATGCCAGGGCTACCTGGCCAAATTTTGCCTGACAAAGTTTGAGACTATGGGGTTGATTTACTAAAGGCAAAAAAAAGTGCACTTTGCAGAGTGCAGTTGCCCTGTGCAAGTGCAATTGCTCCAGAGCTTAGTAAATGAGGTAAGGCTTCACTTTGCAAAGTGTACCCAATCCCGTGCAAGGAAAATTTAAAAAAATGCATTTTTGCTTGCACATGATTGGATGATAGAAGTCAGCAGAGCTTCTGCTCATTTACCAAGCTCAGGAGCAACTGCTCTTGAAGAGGGCAACTGCACTTTGCAAAGTGCACAGTCTTTTTCCCTTCAGTAAATCAACCCCTATGTTCTGTAAAACTTTGGTGTTATGTATGTAGTTATATTGGTGTTTCTCATATTTTGTATGGTTGTTTGTTATGCCAAGGATTGCACTCTTTAAAAGTGGGGAAGAGTAGGCAGGCAGGCTCTGGATTACAGTATATGCACCGACCCTAAGGGTGGCAGGAGACATTTAGGAGATCTTTAAAGCAGAACTCCGGGATCGGCAAAAAAATCCCCCATTAGTACACCCCTCCACACAAAACATTGAACAGTTATTACATTTGTGAAATTCCTTACCAATCAAGAGAAACATTGAGTTTTTTTTTCACGGAAGTCAGCTCTGTAGTTAAAAAAATGCAGCATGTTTTCTGCTAGAGAGGATCTGTTAAAACAGTGATTGCAATATACCCCGTCCCCTCTCTTTACACTTTTATTGAACTACATTTCCTTTCATGTTTGCATATTGCACTGAATGTGGGAGGTACACTAGGCTTTTACATGTATTTGTGACCAAGCCCACTTCAACATAAATCACACCCCTCATTCTGCAGCCACACTACTGAGCACAACACAGACAGTGAGGGGAAATTCTTATAACGATAAAGCATGCATGTGCTCTCCCCTCCAGCCACAACGGAGATAAACATATTGCCCTTACATGCTTTATGTAATCATTACTGAACTTTATACACATCCCATAGTGATATATTATACACACAGTACTCTGCTGTAATACAGTATTAGAAATATTCCATCTTATGCAGCTTTGAGATCTTTCTAGCAGCAATCAGTGCTGGTATGGTGTATATGAGCACATCCCTAGAGAGAGCCGGGCCATGCTGCTTTACATCAGCGTGGGACATGTAAATGTCAGCATGAGAATAAAAAAAAAAAAAAAACACAAAAAAGTGCAGCGCTAATCTTACTAACCAATTACACAATAATGGTGGAACCCTCTAATGTATGCAATCTCAGTAAGCTTCAATATCAACACAATACCAGTCTCTGTGATATGTAATGTCACATATAATATACATCAGACTGAAAATAGGAAAAAAAATTAAAGAATGACTGCAAACTTTGCAGGTATGGTATAAACTTCTCCTACAGATATTTGGCAGTGTATGGTGTCAGTAAAGCAGTGGATGGTATCCACTCTGCTTATCAGTGCAGCCTCATCAGTGCCCATTAGGGATGAGCCCAATGTTACATTCGACTCGAACATCGGGTGTTCACCTGTTTGCCAAATAGCAAATTCGAAAGCCGCGGAACATCCTTTAAAAGTCCATGGGAGGAATCAAAATTGCTAATTTTAAAGGCTTATATGCATGGTATTGTCATAAAAAGTGTTTGGGGACCTGGGTCCTGCCCCAGGGGACATGTAGCAATGCAAAAAAAGTTTTAAAAACATCAGTTTTTTTGGGAGCAGTGATTTTAATAATGCCTAAAGTGAAACAATAAAAGTGAGATATTCCTTTAAATTTCTTACCTGGGGGGTGTCTATAGTATGCCTGCAAAGTGGCACATTTTGCCCGTGTTTAGAATAGTCCCTACACAAAATTACATTTCTAAAGGAAAAAAAGTCATTCAAAAGTACTCACGGCTATAATGAATTGTCGGTCCTGGCAATACAGATAAAAGTCATTGAAAAAAATGGCATGGGATCCCCTCCAGTCCATTACCAGGCCATTTGGGTCTGGTATGAATATTAAGGGGAACCCCAAACCAAAAGTAAAAAAAAAAAAAAATTGCGTGGGGGTCCCTCCAAATTTCATACCTTTCAGGTCTGGTATGGATATTAAGGGGAACCCCGTGCCAACATTTAAAAAAATGGCGTGGGGGTCCCCCTCAAAATCCATACCAGACCCTTCAGGTCTGGTATGGATTTTATGGGGAACCCCGTGCCAACATTTTTAAAAATGGTGTGGGGTCCCCCCAAAAATCCCTACCAGACCCTTATCAGAGCACGCAACCTGGCAGGCTGCAGGAAAAGAGGGGGGATGAGAGAGCGCCCCCCTCCTTAACCGTACCAGGCCACATGCCCTCAACATGGGGAGGGTGCTTTGGGGTAGCCCCCCAAAGCACCTTGTCCCCATGTTGATGGGGACAAGGGCCTCATCCCCACAACCCTTGCCCAGTGGTTGTGGGAGTCTGCGGGTGGGGGGCTTATCGGAATCTGGAAGCCCCCTTTAACAAGGGGACCCCCAGATCCCGGCCTCCCCCCCTGTGTGAAATGGTAACGGGGTACAAATGTACCCCTACCATTTCACAAAAAAAGTGTCAAAATGGTACAAATGAGAAGACACGGCTTGGGACAAGTCCTTTATTAAAGTCCATTCATCTTCTCTCACTCCGCCAGTGGACCGTAAAAGAAAACCAAAAAACAAAGCCGCGACCGACCTGCCTCCATGGGAGGCACCTGCCGTATGACTCATCTTTGCTTTGACAGTTCTTTTATAACTGAGAGCGGGGCCACCCGGTTACATAAACGGGTGGCCCCGCCCCCTCTGATGCCCCAGGAAAGCCATAGGGAATTCCCCGTGCATCAGAGGGGGCAAGGTCACCCGGGAATGTCACCGTGGTGGCCCCGCCCTCAGTTATAAAAGAACTGTCAAAGCAGTTCTTGGAGGCGGGTCGGTCGCGGCTTTGTTTTTTTTTCTTTTGCGGTCCGTTTAAGGACTTGTCCCAAGCCGTGTTTTGTCATTTTTACCATTTTGACACTTGTTTTGTGAAATGGTAGGGGTACATTTGTACCCCGTTACGATTTCACACAGGGGAGGAGGCCGGGATCTGGGGGTCCCTTGTTAAAGGGGGCTTCCAGATTCTGATAAGCCCCCCGCCCGCAGACCCCCACAACCACCGGACAAGGTGCTTTGGGGGCTACCCCAAAGCACCCTCCCCATGTTGAGGGCATATGGCCTGGTACGGCTCAGGAGGGGGGCGCTCTTTCGTACCTTCCCCTTTTCCTGTGGCCTGCCAGGTTGCGTGCTCAGATAAGGGTCTGGTATGGATTTTTGGGGGGACCCCCCGCCATTTAAAAAAAATTTTGGCACGGGGTTCCCCTTAAAATCCATACCAGACCTGAAGGGTCTGGTATGGATTTAAGGGGGACCCCCACACCATTTTTTTTTTTATTTTGCCACGGGTTCCCTTTAATATCCATACCAGACCTGAGGAGCCTGGAATTTGTGGGGGACCCCCACGCAATTTTTTTTTTTTCATTTTGGTTCAGAGTTCCCCTTAATATTCATACCAGACCCAAAGGGCCTGGTAATGGACTGGTGGGGATCCCATGCCATTTTTTTCAATGACTTCTTTTATCTGTATTGCCGGGACCGACAATTCATTATAGCCGCGAGTACTTTTAAATGACTTTTTTCCTTTAGAAATGTCATTTTGTGCAGGGACTATTCTAAACACGGGAAAAATGTGCCACTTTACAGGCATACTATAGACACCCCCCAGGTACAAAAGTTAAAGGAATATTTCACTTTTATTGTTTCACTTTAAGCATTATTAAAATCACTGCTCCCGAAAAAAACGTCAGTTTTTAAAACTTTTTTTGCATTGATACATGTCCCCTGGGGCAGGATCCAGGTCCCCAACCTCTTTTTATGACAATAACTTGCATATAAGCCTTTAAAATGAGCACTTTTGATTATTCATGTTCGTGTCCCATAAATTTAACGATGTTCGCATGTTCAAACACATTTTTTGCCTGTTCGCATGTTCTGCTGCGAACCGAACACCGGGGGGTGTTCGACTCATCCCTAATGCCCAAATGCATGGCCTCATCAGTGCAGCATATCATTGCTGCCCATAGGCGTGCGCACAGGGTGTTCCGGGTGTGCCTGGGCACACCCTAATGCCCGGGCACCCCCAACACAAACCCGGGGCTTTTTTGCTGTCAAAATGTGTGAAAAATCTTTTTCCCTCACCTCTGCTAATTGACATTGGTGACTGCAAGTGGGCCTATTTGTCATGTGGATGTGTAACTCCTGTGGGAACTGCAGCCACTGGCCGCGGAGTAAACAGGCAGTCTGCCACACTTTCCGATGCTGACTCTATAGTTCCAGCTACAGCATCCCTGACATCTGAATATCAGTACGCCGCCCACTGTCAGGGATGTAGCATGTGAACTTCAGAGACAGCATCAGATAATTCCTGACTGCTTACACCTCTATAGTTCCAGCTACAGCATCCCTGACATCTGAATATCAGTCCGCCGCCCACTGTCAGGGATGTAGCATGTGAACTTCAGAGACAGCATCAGATAATTCCTGACTGCTTACACCACAGCTGTGGCTGCAGTTCTCACAGGAGTTACCCACCATCCTATGCCCTGTGTCGCAAGAAGACAGCTTGCCGAACTCCTCTCTGATGCAGCATTTGGGGGAAACTCGCTCTCTTCTCGGGTTCCTGTCTGGCTGAGTCGGTGCTTTCACAGCTCCAGTACAGGTGGGAGGAGCAGGAAGAGATCATCACAGTGCAGCCTGATCTCTTCCCTCCTGTCTAGCACACAGCACAGCTCTCCCTGGGGATGAATGAAGATCTCAGAGGACAGATAGCAGCCTTTACCTTTGGGTACTCACCTTCTCTGCTATACAATTCTGCGCTGTAAACCTGCCCTGCACTTTGCAGGGCAGGTTTACTGAAAGAGAAATTAACATTCTTGAACAGGTTAGGAATTCCTGGGACTTCTGAGGTGCTACATAAATGTATTCCATATACACATTATATCCTATTAAAATCATTCTTTAATAACATACATAGTGTGTGTGTATGGAATACATCTATGTAGCACCTCATAGGACCCAGGAATTCCTAACCTATCAAAAAAGCATAATAATACAGCCCAACTCCAGAAAAGTAAAAAAGCAATGTGTGTGTGTGTGGGGGAGGGGGGTAACCTTTTTCATTTACAAGCAAAACAGAAATGAAAGGCGCGCACACCTAGTGCATTACCAAAGATAATTTAATAATAAAAATGTTTTATGTAAAAGTGGGTACTCACAGAATGCAACTGACAAAAGGCCATAAAAACAATGCATGGACATGCACAGAACACGGGGTACAGCTAAAGTGTTTCGGGGGCGCACCCCCTTCCTCAGTGCTAGGCTTGTTCCTGTCGGATTACCCCATCTGAGGAAGGCAGCATCCACCCATTTTTGGATACCATATATATCTTTCACACCACCATTTTATCTGAAATCTGTTATTCCACACCTTGGAAGACCTATTAGTGCTGGTAGTAACTGTGTTTTTTTAACCTCTTTCATTTACCTCATTCTAATCTCTCGTTGTAACGAGCCCCTGCTCGTTAGATTCCACTCTCCCGACACTCCTCTGCTGCTATAGAATCAGATTGCAGATCGCAACATCTGATTGCTCGGTCATCCAATGCTCCGGGATTAGAACTACAGCTATGTGCCTTTCTAACCCAGTTGCGATAGCTCAGAACAAACACCAGGCAGGCTGTATGTAAGTTCAACCAGGAATCTCTTTTATTGCAAAATACAGGCTCTTTTATACACTAAAAGTGAAGGTTTATACCTCCGGCTCATATTACTCTGAACATACACCTGTGACCAGAAACCTAATTAACATGGGCTAATTAACTAATCCCTTTAGACAGCCTAGATGACTCAGACATGACCTTTAGGCCAGACTGGCCGTTTTGTAGCTCAGAAAACACAATCAACATAGACTCTTCTTCACACAATAGCAGAGTTAATTAACACAAACAACAATGGAGATCTAATGACTCTTAGATCCCATAGTAGACTTATTTACAATACACATTCTAGCAGGCAAAAGACAGGTGGCTGGAATTGACATCAGCGTCTCCTAACAGTATTTGTCCCAGCATTATGAATCAGCCACTATTCCAAGCTTCATGACACTCGTCCTTCACCCAAAGCCTTTACATCAGCACATACCATACGGGGACATTAACCCTGTATGTTATGATGGGGAGGCTGGAGTGTGACCACAGCCAGTAACTTAAGACCCCTTTCACACCGAAGGTGTTTTTCAGGGGTTTTAGCACTAAAAATAGCGCCTGAAAATGGCCTCCCATGCCTCCGCAGTGTGAAAGCCTGAATGCTTTCACACTGGAGCGGAGCGCTTGCGGGACGTTAGAAAAAGTCCTGCAAGCAGCATCTTTGGGTCAGTTTTGAAATACTATATACAGCGCTCCCAAACATCCCCTGCCTATTGAAATGACTGGGCAGCGCTGCTGAAGCATCTGCAAAGCGATTCAGCAGCACCGTAATACGGCCGGTTTTAACCTTTTTTTCGTCCGTTAGTGGGGTTAAAAGTGCCCCACTAGCAGCGAAAATCGCCACTTAAACATCGGTAAAGCGCCGCTAAAACTAGCAGCACTTTACCGCTAATGCGGCCCATGCCCCAGTGAGAAAAGGGTCTAAAAGCTGAGGGGACAAGTCGCAGTAGTGGAGGGGGCCTGCTGGAGCAAGTCCAGTTGAGCAGGCATGGCCTAAATTTCAGTTTGGGTGTATCCCTTCCTGTTAGACAGAACCTTGTTCAATTAGTGGCTTGCAACCAATCCGCTACAGCACTAATCAGTGTATTCAGACAAAAAAACAAGTGGAGAGGCGCCTCTAGGTGCAGTCGTTTTTTTAAAAACACAACTTTAATAGCACAATAAGATCAACTCACATTTGAATGGCGGTAACAAGCATGGTATCAAAGTGTCAGGATGACGCCCCCAAGTCCTGTGCCAAATGTGATCCTTGCTGTAAACGGTGGCAGTGTCTCTTCCGACAAGTGTAAAAGCCGGCTCTGGAAGGCGGCCTCAGAACGAGGCTTGGAACACAAGGGACAGCTGACTGCAGGGGGATGACGTCATAGGAGGTCATAAAAAATAATAAATACCCTGCAGCTTATCAGTGACATCAGTGCGTTTTCTCCAGTGCAGCTTATCAATGCAGCCTTATAAGTACTCATCAATGCAGCCTCATCAGTGCAGCTTATCAGTGCCCATCAGTGCAGCCTTATCAGTGCTGATCAGTGCGGTGTCACCAGTGCAGCTTATCAGTGCCCATTAGTGTGGTGTCACCAGTGCAGCTTACCAGTGCTCATCAGTGCAGCATCACCAGTGCAGCTTATCAGTGCCCATTAGCGCAGTGTCACCAGTGCAGCTCATCAGTGTGGTGTCACCAGTGCATCTTATCAGTGATCATCAGTGCGGTATTACCAGTGCAGCTTATTAGTAATCATCAGTGCGGTGTCACCAGTGCAGTTTATCAGTGCCCATCAGTGCAGTGTCACCAGTGCAGCTTATCAGTGCCCACCAGTGCGGTGTCACCAGTGCATCTGATCAGTGATCATCAGTGCGGTCTCACCAGTGAAGCTTATCAGTGCAGCCTTATAAGTGCTCATCAATGCAGCCTCATCAGTGCAGCTTATCAGTGCAGCCTTATCAGTGTGGTGTCACCAGTGCAGCTTATCAGTGCCCATCAGTACGGTGTCACCAGTGCAGCTTATCAGTGATCATCAGTGCGGCATCACCAGTGCAGCTTACCAGTGCTCATCAGTGTGGCATCACCAGTGCAGCATATCAGTGCCCATTAGTGCAGTATCACAAGTGCAGCTCATCAGTGCGGTGTCACCAGTGCAGCTCATCAGTAAACATCAGTGCGGTGTCACCAGCGCAGCTTATCAGTGACATCACTGCGGTATCACCAGTGCAGCTTATCAGTGACATCAGTGTGTTGTTACCAGTGCAGCTTATCAATGCCCATCAGTGCAGTGTCACCAGTGCATCTGATCAGTGATCATCAGTGCGGTCTCACCAATGCAGCTTATCAGTGCCAATCAGTGTGGTGTCACCAGTGCAGATTATCAGTTCCCATCAGTGCGGTGTCACCAGTGCAGCTTAACAGTGCCCATCAGTGTGGTGTCACCAGTACAGCTTATCAGTGCCCATCAGTGCGGTGTCACCAGTGCAGCTTATCAGTGATCATCAGTGCAGAGCGGGAATAGTTACAGGCCATCCAGAGACAGAGCAGATCTCAGGCTGACAGGTGTTGTATGTGAAAGCACCGCTTGTCGTACAGCCATGCCTCCCTGCACCGGAATTGTGATAGACAGCGCAGAGTGCACTGTTCTATTGCCGGTGCAGGGAGGCAGGGCTGTACGATGAGCGGTGCTTTCACATACAACACCTGTCAGCCCAAGATCCGCTCAGTCTTAGGATGATCTGTAACTCTCCCCGCACTGGAGAGAGATGTCAGGCGAGCGGTGGCGGTGGGGAGGATGGGGGTGGTGATGGCAGGGAGGAGGGAGCAGAGAAGAGGGACACTACTTCTATGGGTGGCACAGACCGGAGGCTGTGAGACCCCCTCCACCCTCTACGGTGAGCCAGGCGGAAGTACAAGTCCCTGCTCGCTTTCAGAGAACTACAACTGGGCATGTCAGACCGCTGCCTGAGGAAACGTGAGAAATAGCAGCGAGCGGTCTTATAAACAGGAAATCACCAGGCAATAATGTTTTTTCAACAAGTTCAGCAGGCTATTGCAGAGGAACTACATAACTCAGAAGAACATGGATGACATAGTTGGTGTAGGTAGGTGATCAGCAACGAGAACATTGAAAAAAGTTTTTGCCCAAGTTCTGCTTTAAGGACTAAACTGTCTCCCATTATGGGTTCCAGACAACCATCTTGACACAGACATGTTCATATAGCAGGATCTGCACTAATCAACTCGCCTGCAGTGGAGCAGTGGGTCATGGACAGAGCCCCATTGGTTAGGGGGAGAATAGGAGCAGTGATAGGGTGAGGTATCTGATGAGGAGAAAAAGAGTAGGTGTTTTTTTTTTTTTTACATAGTTACATAGTATGGCTGAAAAAAGTCCATCTAAGGGGTTGATTTGAGGGTGCGCATGCACGGACTAGCCTGATGACAGCTCTATAGACCGGCTCCCCGTTGACTGTGTAAGATCGCAAGTTTTAATCAGAAGATTCGGATCCTAATGCTGCCTACACACGGCTGGACTTCCCGACAGAAAAAGTCAGATGGGAGCTTTTGGTCGGACACTCCGACCGTGTGTATGCCCCATCTGACTTTTTCTGTCGGCATCTCCGTCGGACTCAGATATAGAACATGCTCTAAATCTTTCTGTTAGAAATGCCGATGGAGTTTAGCCCGTTGGCAAGTCTGGCCGTGTGTACGCGGCATTACTCGGCAACTCCTCCGCAGACTAATTCCTCTTCTACAGGGACCCTTTTAAGGTACTTTTTGGGGAATGAGTCGCTCTAGATCCCGTCCGCCACTCACATCTTCAGGCTCCATCCAGAGCAGCATTTCTGACACCATGACGCACTCTCCTGCTGGTGACACATCCATTGAATTTACTACTACGTCAGAGTTTTTACTTGCAATCCCTAACCCACTCATAATATCTTCTGACAATGATACTCATTCAGACTTACTACGAAAATTTAATAATATATTACAAGAGGCTTTAGACAAAACTTCCAAACAAATTATTATTTATCTATTGAATTGATTAATCTCAATGATCGCACAAAGAAGCTAGAAATGTCTATGGTTGATAATACCTCTCTGCTTATGAAGCATGACAACACTATTGAAAATTTACAACATGAAATTGCCATACTTCACTAAATTGGAAGATGCTGAAAGCCGAGCACGCAAATCTAATCTACGTATTGGAGGCATTCCAGAATCAATTACTAATCTCACTGCTACTTTATATGCAATATTTCATGATTTATGTCCTTCAATTCCTCCTGAGACGTTGGAGACTGATAGGGCTCATAGAGCCTCTGGTAAACCCTCTCAGAATGGTCCGCCACTTGATTTTGTAATAAAATAAAATTTTTATAAAACAAAAGAAGCTGCAAGAACTAGAAAAACATTAATTTATAGAGGTCAACCATATCAACTTTATCCTGATCTGGCACCATCTACTATTTAACTGCTTCAGCCCGGAAGATTTTACCCCCTTCCTGACCAGAGCACTTTTTGCAATTCGGCACTGCGCCGCTTTAACTGACAATTGCGTGGTCATGCGACATTGCACCCAAATAAACTTGATGTCCTTTTTTTCCCACAAATAGAGCTTTTTTTTGGTGGTATCTGATCACCTCTGCGGTTTTTATTTTTTGCGCTATACACAAAAAAAGAGTGACAATTTTGAAAAATACGCATTCTTTTTTACTTTTTGCTATAATAAATACCCCAACAAAAATATATTAAAAAAACATTTTTTTTCCTCAGTTTAGGCCGATATGTATTCTTCCACATATTTTGGTAAAAAAAATTGCGTAATAAGCATATATTGATTGGTTTGCACAAATGTTATAGCGTCTACAAAATAGGGGATAGTTTTATGGCATTTTTATTTTTAATTTTTTTTATTAGTAATGGTGGCAATCTGCGATTTTTATCGGGACTGCAACATTATGTCAGACACATCGAACACTTTTGACTCTATTTTGGGACCATCGTCATTTATACAGCGATCAGTGCTATAAAAATGCACTGATTACTGCGTAAATGACACTGGCAGTGAAGGGGTTAACCACTAGGGGACGATGAAGGGGTTAAGTGTTTCCTAGGGAGTGATTCTGACTGGGAGGGGGATGGGCTTCAAGTCACATGACAGCGATCACCGCTCCCGATGACAGGGAGCGGTGATCTCTGTCATGACACAAGCCAGAACGGGGAAATGCCTTGTTTACATAGGCACTTCCAAGTTCTGAGGCTCCGTGACTCGATCACTGAGAGACCAGCGGACATGGAGTCCGCCGGTCCCGCTGGCGTGGTCACGCTGTATGCGGCGCACGCGCCTGCTATCCGCGGCTCTTGAAGGGGACGTACAGGTACGCCCATTTGCCCACCGCTGGCATTGTGCCGATGTATATCAGCGTGCAGCAGTCGGCAAGTGGTTAAAAGAGGAAAGACTTTAAGCCATTCTTAAAAATCTTACAGGATAATAATATCATTTATCGCTGGGGCTTTCCCTTTAAGTTATTCTTTACATTTAACAGCTATGACTTCACAGTATTCTTGACTTCAGATTTCAACCTGAAACTTATAGAACTTAGCCTTCTTCCCCCCGAACAAGATGAAAATTTTAAACGGACCATCTTCTCATCACCTACTGAGCCTCCTAAATCACAACGTTCTTCTCACTCCACACGCAAGAAACAGAAATAACATTTACAATTTTTCCTGATTAATTTTTTGTATTGATTATACTTCTAATAATTACATATGGTTTTAGTATATTTTGTTTAGAATGATCTAAACTATTGCAAGCAATGCTTATGTTTTTGTTTGCCAATTATTCATTTAAATATACATGATTCATGCATATATACTATTCATATGTACAGTGGGGACGGAAAGTATTCAGACCCCCTTAAATTTTTCACTCTTTGTTGGGTGATTTCTTTCCTCATTCCCTAATTACCATGATTGTAATATGCTGTGAATGTCCTCTTTGTCCTCATGAATGCTGGATTTTTATGTAATTTTTTTTTGTCCTTCATACATATTTGCCTTCACTAACCTCCCCAGCATGCTCTCCTGGCCCTATATTCCCCTTGTATAGTCACTTAACAATGTATTTTGTCAGCTCCATAGTAGTGCTTTACCCTAAACACCCCCTAAAATGTGTAAAATTGTGATGTGTGCTTTAAATTCAGACAGAGTGCCAGAGGCTTTTTTTGGTCTCCCAAACTCTTTTTGAACCCTCCCTCCCCCCAACTGCTAACTCAGCTGATACCAATCCTCTATCTGCTGACTTTGCCAAACCCATACACACTATACTCACCTCTTTAGTGGTCAGATTTATAGATGAATTCCCCAAAGCATGTAGTGCAAGGGCCTGCCTGAATACTTTCAAATGGTACTGTTTCAAGTTTTTGTTACCTATTATTATCTTGATAGGTAATTGCAGAATGTAAAAATGTGCTCAAATGTGTACAGTGTGTATTTATATCTTTGTATTATGACACTTCTTACCTGTCCAGTGGGCTGCCAATAGTGTAAAGTAAGGAGGGGCTGGCCAAAGTAATACACATTATTTATGCATTCATCTCTCAATGAAGTGGAGAGGGTTACCTGTCCAAAACATCTCCCTCCCCCCCCCATAAAATTTATAAAATGGCCCATGGGGGGGGGGGGGGATCTGATAGGTGGACCTTATACCTTTGTCTTTAAATACTCCTTAAAATAAATGTTATACTGATGTTGGCCAAGAATGTTTGTGTCTAATCTGCTTTCCATGTTTATGTGCAAAATGATAAATGTATTTTTCTGGTTTTTACTCCACAGTTTCCTTCCAACCCACAGGAATGACAGACTGTGGCCTCCCATTTTGCCCAGCGGTGGGACTTTCCTAACTGTGGAGGGGCAATTGATGGGAAACACATCCACATCGTCCCACCACCCAACTCGGGGTCATACTATTATAATTATAAGGGGTTCAATAGTATTGTGATGTTGGCGGTAGTGTCGGCTACTTATAAGTTCCTGTATATGCACGTGGGGAAGAATGGCCGGATGTCAGATGGTGGAGTCTTCGCCCAGACGGAGTTCTACAGGCATCTCCAGAATGGCAGCTTGGACTTGTCACCTCCAGAAGACAATGTGGAAGGACTCCCATTCGTCTTCGTTGCGGATGAAGCATTTGCGCTGGGGGACAATCTTATGCGGCCATTCCCGATGAGGACCCTCACCCCGGACCAGAGGGTTTTTAATTACCGGCTGGCCAGAGCCAGAAGAGTGGTGGAGAACATGTTTGGAATCATGGCCAGCTGCTTCCACCTATTTCTTACATGCATACACATGGCGGAGTATACACTGAATCATATCATCCTGGCGTGCTGTGTTCTCCACAACTTTTTAAGGTGAAATTCTGCCAACTATGCTGCCTCAGTGGGGCCTGAGGCTGGAATTCATGTAAATGAACCAAACCTGACGGCGCTTGAGGCTGGCCGTCCTGGCATGCCCCCCCGAGTGCCCGCGAGGTCCGTCTAAGATACCTTGAATACTTTGCGGGTAGGGGGGCCATCAATATGCCAATGTCTGAGTCTTTTTTTAAATAAAAAAATTAGTTACCTACTAAAATATTTGCTGACATTTATTACTGCTTGTGTTTCTTTTAGCTGACCCTGACTGAAATGTGTGTAGTCCTGAAAATGGCGTGATTGTGTAACATTAGAAAGCACTGTTGGGTGTTATTTACTAAAGGCAAATACACTTTGCGCTACAAGTGCACTTGAGAATGCACTGAAACTGCACTTGTAATGCAAAGTGGATTTGCCCTTAGGAAATAACCCCCATTGTCACAAAAAACACCAATTTTACCACAACAAAATTTTTGGAGCATTGAAAGAAGAATCCACACATTCTGGATTATCAATCATTTCAATACAAGCACAATCACATGTGCATTTATAAAAGGTTTTTAAAACAAACCAACATGTTTGTTGTATAACAATTTTTTGGGTCACATTAATAAAAGTCAAAATGTCCATTTAAGGTAAAACAGGCATGTTTAAAACCAACAAGAAATACACAAATCTGGAACTTACAAAGTTAAACTTTTGTAGAAATTGAAGGCAATATCAGACATGAGTATTTATAAACTGTGTTTGATATTGCGTTCAGATGGGGTTATGTCACCCCTGGAAAAGCCAAATTTTGAAGATGTACACAAATTGCAGAATGTCAACATGTGCTAGCTGCCATCATGGGTGATCAATGGACGTGTTTTGTGGGTGCAACCCCTTCCTCTCAGCTACTTTATTATCGAGGAAGGGGTTGCACCCACAAAACACGTCCATTGATCTCCCGTGATGGCAGATAGCACATGTTGACACACTGTGTGCATCTTCAAAATTTGGCTTTTCGAGCATATGTCAAAAAAGGTGCCAAAAATTTTTCTATTCAAAAAACAAAAAAAAGTCAGAGATGTAACTATACTGATCAAGATTTTTGACTCTAAACACTGCTCAAATTATTTAATTTAACCATTTAGCGATGTATGGAGTGCATAATTTGTAAAACTGTGTAACCATGAATTGAATGCTATTTGTTTTATACTCTTTTTTAATATTTTCTAAATAAACTAGAATTTTAATCATATATCTAGTAAGTACTGTGCCTAAAAAGTCTTGAGCCCACATTTTTCCTATGTTCCCTAAAGAAATATGAATATGAAACATTGCTTGGAAGTGGGGTACAGTTGTCTGTTTTGGCTTAGTTCCAAGATGAAAAGAATTATTTTTTCCTTTGTCAAGCTTGAATACTTACCTGTTTTGTACAAGCTTCACAGATGGAGACACCCCTATAGTATACACTGGAGCACCTGTGTGGGACCCCTAATAAAAAGGGTGTTCTTGTGTCCTACACCAGTGCTCCAGCGTCCAGATGTGTAAACAGCTGCTGAGTGTTCTCTCCTTACACAGAATCTAGTTTGCAGTTCATTCTAGTTACAAACCCATCTAGACACCAAAATTATTTGTAGAGAACTAGGCTAGCAAAAATGTATTCAAAATGCATATGTCCAAAACATGGTGTTTTCTATGCCGAACGAACAATGTTTCATACGAACGAATAATGTGCCCATGAACATGAAAGTTGCCATTTTAAACTGTACAACAGTAAAGAAAAGCACATGAAGCAGCACGAACGTTAGAAAAATCAAGAATAGGAACACAGGACAACTACTTATTTTTTTGCAGCACTCTCCTGATCCTTCTATACTGATCGTGCTCCCTTAATTTGAGGTCCGACCACCGCTTCCTCAGTTGATCCTTGGATCATCGTACCCCAGAATTCTTCTGCAGACTCTTGACAACTTTCGCCATGATCTTGGCCTTTCTGACATTGGGGTTGGGGTAAGGTCCATACTTCCCGTCATAGTCGGCCCTCTTCAGGATGTCGACCATCTCCAACATCTCCCCAAAGGACATATTTGAGGCCTTAAATCGTCTCCTCCGGGATCGGGATGTTTCTGGCTCCGGGCTTTCCTCCACCTCCTCCTCCTCCTTGTTGCTGTAATTAGCACGCACCTGGTGTGTCTCCACCATGTGCTCTTCCCCCACTGCGCCGAACGAGAAGGGACGGGGAATAGACTAGAAAGAACGTCAGGAGCGGGCGGAGTTTCACGCATGCACAGTGTATATAAAGCGTAACACGCGTGCGTCTTACGTACGATCTGTGGGCGGAGGAAGGAGTATCGGAAGCGCAGATCGTGATAACGAAGGTAACTTTTAAACTTGGGCCTATACTGATTCTAGATTGAGGCCTATATTGGGACAAGATTAGGAGACTTTAGCCTGACCTTAGGGTTTATCTTGTGTTGTGTCTTGCAGATAAAATGGATGGCTACAATGACCACAACTTCCTCCCCCTGTTCATAGACAAGTACAGGGAGCTGCCCTGTCTGTGGCAGGTCAAACACCCCCAATAATACAACAATAAACAAAAGAGGCAGGCAGCACTGGAGAAACTGCTGGAGTTGGTGAAGCCGGTGGTCCCCACGGCAACCATCCCCTATTTATAAGCCAAAATTGGTGGCCTGAGGAACACTTATCTTAGGGAGCGCAAGAAGGTCACGGATTCCCAGAGATCAGGAGCTGCAGCAGATGACGTTTATGTCCCCAGGCTGTGGTACTATGAGAGACTGAGATTTCTGTCAGACCAGACTGATGTCAGGAAATCCCTCTCAACCCTTCCTTCCACTCTTCCTTCCACCCTATCTTCCACCCCAGCTGAAGCTTCTGATGTCCAACCTGGGACTTCCAGCCAGGAAGAAGTGGAGGAGCCCAGCTAGAGCCAGGTATAGCATTCTTCTACAGATTTATGGAAGAATGATAAATAAATAAATAGATAAATGATGTTTACTAGATGTTATTATTGATCACTAATTGATGATTTGTGTTTTACATATCAATAGACAGTAGTGGGCAAAAATAATTGGGACAAGAATGAAAAATGCTGGGCTCAGAATGATAGTCTGTTATATTTGTTAACATTCAATGTGCAACAGTCATGAGATGAAAATTGTGTGTGATTGATGAAGAAAAAACTAAAACTTTTTCATACACAAGAAGACCTCAGCCAAGAGGAGGCTGTGGAATGTGGCACACAGGAGGAGGCTGTGGAATGTGGCACACAGGAGGAGGCTGGGGTTAGTGGCAGCCAGGAGGAGGCGGGGCTAAGTGGCAGCCAGGAGAAGGCCGGGCCCAGTAGGAGCCTGACAGAATCGCAGGTCCCTCCCCTCCGCCTTCCAAACAAAAGACCCAGGAAGGGGAGTAACATGCAGGGCACAGCACTCAGGCTGATTCAGGAGGCTTCTGTGTCCCTCAGAGCCTCCCCCACTCCAGAAGAGGCCTTTGCCTCCATGGCTGCCACCAAACTGCAGGGCATGCAGGAGGGTCAACGCCTCATGTGTGAGGACCTTCTTTATAAAGCCTTAACTAAGGGGGTGAGGGGCGAAATCACACCCAATACCCACCTGTGTGAGTTGGACCATCCTCCTCCTCCTCCTCCTGCCACAACTCCTCCACCACAGACACAGCGTGGAAGGAAGCATGGAAGGAAGACAAGAGAGTGATGGCCCTGGGTTCAGTCTGGTCTGACAAAAGATGCAGGCTCTTGTATGACCACAGCCTGGGGACATGTATGTCATTTGCAGCTGTTCAGGATTCTCTTGGACTTCTGGACCAGACTGCACTCCCTTAGATATGGACTCCTCAGGCCACCAATTTTGGCAGGAAATAATTGATGTGTGCCCTGGGGGCCAAAGGCTTCACCAATTTCGGATGTTTCTCCAGCGTTGCCTCCCTCTTTGTTTGGTTCGGATCCCTTAATAAAGGTTTTTTGGTTTCAATTATACCTGCCTATGTGTGTTTTCCTTCAAAAAGGACAGTTTGTTTGTGAGGAGGCAGGTACATTTCAAAAATACAATGTCAAATTAACAAGGGACACCAACACCAAGCAACCTCCTTGAGATTAAATAATACAAGATAATAATGGTGTTGTGCTTAACTTGACACACAAAACACACACAAATATTCTGGAGTAAAAAAAAAAAAAAATCAGGCTTGAAAAAATACTAACCCAAAATAAAAAAAAAATTTGAGTCAGATGTGACAAATAAAAATATTATATTGATGAAATCACGAGAAATAATAAAGAAAGAAGTTTGTGAGAAGTCTGGGTGAATATGAGCAACAAAACTACTTCATTCTTCTAGCATTATAAAGAAGAAGAGAGTGCGCTGCATTAAACAATTTAAAACATTGCAGCCTGACGAAAGTGCTATATCCATTCCGAACGCTAATTTTACCAGACTGAGCTGTTCCGTCTCAGAATTTCTTCTGAGCATGCGTGGCACTTTGTGCGTCGGAATTGTCCACACACGGTCAGAATTGACACGATTGGATTTTGTTGTTGGAAAATCCGATGGAAAAAGTCAGATGGAGCCCACACACGGTCGGAATTTCCGACAACAAGCTCCAATCGCACATTTTCCATTGGAAAATCCGACCGTGTGTACAGGGCATTAGAGCGACTGCACTTCTAAATGCACTTTCAGTGCACTTTCAAGTGCACTTGCAGTGCAAAGTAGATTTGCCTTTCGTAAATAACCCTCATTGTATCCGTTTTTATAATTTAAACAAGCCTCTCCACTTTCCCTTTTTTTTTGTTTCTAAGGATTGACAAAATGTGTATGTAATATTTAGATGATGCATAACTCTATTGATATTTGCAAACGTATTTCTATACAGATTTTCAACTTTTACATGTTATATTCTTTAATCCAATGCATATCCTTGAATCTTCTTGCTGTATTATTTTTTTTTTCGCACTCCACACAGTCAATTGACACTGCTCACACTCTCTATTTCTCATTATGTCAACGTCTTTGAGTACCTGTCCTTGGACCTTTTTTGTGTCCTTTTTGGTCATTTCTTTTTCTTATTTTTCCTAATTTGTTCATTTATTCGTTTATTTTTATTTTTACCTTCCCCTTTTATCTTATTGACTATTAATACTAGTCAATTATACTATATATCATGTATTATTTGAATGTTTTATCACTTAATGTACAAGGGTTAAACTCTCCTATTAAGAGAACTAAGGCTTTTCAGCACTTCAAATCATTACACGCTGATATTATAGATCTTCAAGAAACACATTTCTCTACAAATTCTTGCCCTAGTTACTTCCATGCTTTTTACCCTACTATTTTTACTTCAAACGCTCCTGTCAACAAAAGAGGAGTTTTAATTGGTATTAAAAAAAAATTACACCTAAATTTACTTTATCTGACCAAGAAGGTAGATATTTACTAGTTCAAGGATTTTTGGACGACATTCCATTAACTTTTATTACTTATTATGCCCCTCATACTAAACAAGTACCCCTTTTCTTGCATCTTTTGTCAATAATTCAAAAACATGCAAG
Source organism: Aquarana catesbeiana (assembly GCF_042186555.1). Classification (NCBI taxonomy): domain Eukaryota; kingdom Metazoa; phylum Chordata; class Amphibia; order Anura; family Ranidae; genus Aquarana; species Aquarana catesbeiana. The sequence continues at coordinate 240,994,537 of NC_133330.1, read as the reverse complement.
CATAGTTGCCAACAGCCCCGATTTTCCCAGGACAATCCCGATTTTGGGACCCTCGTCCCGATTTAATCTTGTCCCGATTGTTTTCCCGAATATTTGGGTTTGTCCCGAGAAAATCGTGAATGTTTTTGTCAAAAAACGGCAACGGCTCCACAAAAATGGCCACCGTCGCCTCCACGAGTCAGTCACAGAGTTGTTTCCCCTTGTGTTCAGTGCAGGGGAGAGAAAATGTGATATTTCAGTTTTTCTTTTTTAATAAATCTGCAAAAATGTCAACAATTCTGTGTTTTTCTGTCAATATGGGGTGCTGTGTGTACATTAATGAGGAAAAAAAGATTTTAGCAAATGGTTGCAATATAACAAAGAGTGAAAAATTTAAGGGGGTCTGAATTACTTCCGTCCCCACTGTATATATATGTGTGTATATATATATATATATATATATATATATATATATATACTATTTTTTTTTCATTATATTTTTTACCCTTGATTCATTCATGTGATATTATTCCTGTCTCTTGGTCGAACCATGATGCATTATTAATCTCTTTTAATTAATCTCTTTTTTCCAAACCTCGAGAATTTAGATGGTTATTAAATGACTCTCTTCTAAATAAACATGATATTCTCTCTGAAATTCAGGTTTCACTGAAAGAATATTTTGATCTCAATACATCCCCTGATATTATTATTTATTATTATTATTATTATTATTATTATACAGGATTTAAATTTTACAATACTTTATGGAGTGCACATAAGGCGGTTATACATGGTAAATTCATACAAATTGCTAGCTCACTAAAAAGAAACGCACTGAAAAAATTAAAAATTTAGAAAAAAGAATATAATACTCTACTTGACCAACATAAATGAAATCCCTCTACCTCTTTACTCAGTAATCTCTCCACTGTCCAGACACAACTAAACCTACGTTTAACCACTTCCCATCCCGCGTATTGTAATATGACGGCCGCAGGAACATTCTGTTCCTCCGGGCAGGCATCATATCATGTCCTCGGCTTCCCGGTGGTCTAGGGGGCGCGCGCCCGCTGCGTCACTCGGGAGCCGATTGCTGGTTACAGCGCAGGAACATGGATCTGTGTGTGTAAACACACAGATCCACGTCCTGTCAGGAGAGTAGAGACAGATCGTTTGTTCCTAGTATATAGGATCACCGATCGGTCACCTCCCCCAGTCAGTCCCCTCCCCCACAGTTAGAATCACTCACTAGGTAATACATTTAACCCCTTGATCACCCCTAGCGTTAACCCCGTCCCTGCAAGTGACATTTATACAATAATCAATGCATAGTTATAGCACTGATCGCTGTATAATTGTCACTGGTCCCAAATAGTGTCAAAAGTGTCCAATATGTCCGCCATAATGTCACAGTCCTGACAAAAATCGCAGATTGCCGCCATTACTAGTAAAAAAAAAGTAATAATAAAAATGCCAAAAACATATCCCCTATTTTGTAGATGCTATAACTTTTGCGCAAACAAATCAATATACGCTTATTGCGATTTTTTTTTTCACCAAAAATATGTAGAATACATATAGGCCCAAACTGAGGAAGACATTTTTTTTTTTTCATTGGGATATTATAGCAAAAGGTAAAAAATATTGTGTTTTTTTTTCAAAATTGTCGCTCTTTTTTTGTTTATAGCGCAAAAAATAAAAACCGCAGAGGTGATCAAATACCATCAAAAGAAAGCTTGATTTGTGGGGGGAAAAATGATTGAAATTTCATATAGATACAGTGTTGCATGACCGCGTAATTGTCATTCAAAATGTTACAGCGCTGAAAGCTGAAAATTGGCCTGGGCAGGAAGGGGGTGAAAATGCCCTGTATTGAAGTGGTTAACCACACAATCTGAAAACCATATCAATTGGACAAAAAATACATTTTATATGCTTAATGATAAACCTCATACTCTCTTAGCCAATAAACTATGTAAAACTGATCATAAATTTAAACCTATCCATCTAAGAACTCACACAAACTTTACGAGTAATCCTTCCAAAAGTTTAGAAATTTCCTTGAGCACTTATTAAATCTTTATCAAGCTCCACCCACATATTATAACCTGCCTGAAAAATACTTTTCTTCAGTAGACTTACCCAAAATTCCAAAACCTCTTATTAAATTTATTAGAAAATATTATCTGTTTCTGAAATTCTTTTGGCCATTAAATCTAGCAAAACTATTAAAAAACCTGGTCCAGATGGTCTATCTGCTCTGTACTATAAAAAATTAGCGGATTTAACTTAGCCCCACAATTATCAAATTATTATAATGCTATACTACAGGGTGATAATTTAAATTCTGATACACTTCTTGCTTCTATATGCATGATACCTAAACCAAATTGCGACAATACTACTTGGTCTAATTTTCATCCTATCTCACTTCTAAATTACGATGATAAAATTCTTGCTAAAATTTTAGCAACTTGTTTGAACACTAGAATAAATAATTTAATAAGTAAAGATCAAGTTGGTTTCATGCCTAAAAGACAGGTGAGTGATAATATTCACAGGATATTACATCTTATTCATTTAGCCAAAAAAATAAATATTCCTTATTTCCTCTTATCTCTTGACATTAGGAAAGCATTTGATTCTATCCTCTGGCCATACTTAAATTTCCTCCTTAAGAAATGGGGCTTCGGGCCTCACTTTTGCGACTGGATTAATTCTCTTTACAATCATCTGTGCGCATTTGTACAATATGCAAGATTTCGATCACCCCCTTTTTGATATTCAAAGAGGCACTAGACAGGGATGCCCTTTATCCCCACTATTATTTCTGCTAGAAATTGAACCTCTTGCAATTTCAATTAAAAACAATATCAATATTAACAAATAAGATGACATCTGCAAAAAGACATATTTTGTGATGGTAACTTGCAAAGTCTATACCTTAATCATCTTACCCAATTTAAATTTAGAACTAGTTGCCTATCAAAAAATCTCTGGTCTTTATGTTAACAATATTAAATCTAAAGCCCTGAACGTTACTCATATCAAAACGAATTTTCCCTTTCCCTGGCTAAACTTTTCCTTACCCTATTTGGGTATTAAACTTACCTCTTCTTACGATTCCCTCTATAATGCAAATTAGCCGTCTATTATACATCACTTGAAATCTCTTCTTGAGGCATGGAAAAAATATCAAATCTCATGGTTAGGCTGCATTACATCTAATAAATTGATTTTTTTTACCTAAATTACTTTATTTATTTAGGGTACTTCCCATTAATATCCCTTGCCATATCCTACGATCAATTGAAAATTTGGTATTTTCCTTTATATGGCAAAACCACAAACCTCGAATAAATAGAGAAACTCTTTTCCAAACTAAAAAAAGGGAGGACTAGCTAGCTGTTCCTAATATTTCTGCTTATGAATCACCTGCTCAAATAGCACAACTTACGGGTTATCATAACTATTCTGACCCTCCCCTCTGGATTTCTCTAGAGGCCCCCTAGATAGACCATATATCCATTGATTAATAATCTTTGGGTTCATAAAAAATATAGAAAAAGTATTGATAATCCCATTATCAATCATTCTTTGCTACAGTCAGGTCCATAAATATTGGGACATCGACACAATTCTAATCTTTTTGGCTCTATACACCACCACAATGGATTTAAAATGAAACGAACAAGATGTGCTTTAACTGCAGACTTTCAGCATTAATTTGAGGGTATTTACATCCAAATCAGGTGAACAGTGTAGGAATTACAACAGTTTGTATATGTGCTTCCCACTTTTTAAGGGACCAAAAGTAAAAGGGACAATTGGCTGCTCAGCTGTTCCATGGCCAGGTGTGTGTTATTCCCTCATTATCCCATTTACAAGGAGCAGATAAAAGGTCCAGAGTTCATTTCAAGTGTGCTATTTGCATTTGGAATCTGTTGCTGTCAACTCTCAATATGAGATCCAAAGAGCTGTCACTATCACTGAAGCAAGCCAACGTTAGGCTGAAAAAACAAAACAAACCCATCAGAGAGATAGCAAAAACATTAGGTGTGGCCAAATCAACTGTTTGGAACATCCTTACAAAGAAAGAACGCACCGGTGAGCTCAGCAGGACCAAAAGACCTAGAAGACCACGGAAAACAACTGTGGTGGATGACTGAAGAATTCTTTCCCTGGTGAAGAAAACACCCTTCACAACAGCTGGCCAGATCAAGAACACTCTCCAGGAGGTAGGTGTATGTGTGTCAAAGTCAACAATCAAGAGAAGACTTCACCAGAGTGAATACAGAGGGTTCACCACAAGATGTAAACCATTGGCGAGCCTCAAAAACAGGAAGGCCAGATTAGAGTTTGCCAAGCAACATCTAAAAAAGCCTTCACGGTTCTGGAACAACATCCTATGAACAGATGAGACCAAGATCAACTTGTACCAGAGTGATGGGAAGAGAAGAGTATGGAGAAGGAAAGCAACTGCCCATGATCCAAAGCATACCACCTCATCAGTGAAGCATGGTGGTGGTAGTGTCATGGCGTGGGCATGTATGGCTGCCAATGGAACTGGTTCTCTTGTATCTATTGATGATGTGACTGCTGACAAAAGCAGCAGGATGAATTCTGAAGTGTTTTGGGCAATTTTATCTGCTCATATTCAGCAAAATGCTGCAGAACTCATTGGACGGTGCTTCACATTGCAAATGGACAATGACCCGAAGCATACTGCGAAAGCAAGCAAAGAGTTTAAGGGAAAGAAGTGGAATGTTATGCAATGGCCAAGTCAATCACCTGACCTGAATTGAACATGCATTTCACTTGCTGAAGACAAAACTGAAGGGAAAATGCCCCAAGAACAAGCAGGAACAGAAGACAGTTGCAGTAGAGCCCTGGTAGAAGATCACCAGGGATGAAACCCAGCATCTGGTGATGTCTATGCATTCCAGATTTCAGGCTGTAATTGACTGCAAAGGATTTGCAACCAAGTATTAAAAAGTGAAAGCTTGATGGATAATTGTTAATCTGTCCCATTACTTTTGGTCCCTTAAAAAGTGGGAGGCACATATACAAACTGCTGTAATTCCTACACCGTTCACCTGATTTGGATGTAAATACCCTCAAATTAAAGCTGAAAGTCTGCAGTTAAAGCACATCTTGTTTGTTTTATTTCAAATCCATTGTGGTGGTGTATAGAGCCAAAAAGATTAGAATTGTGTTGATGTCCCAATATTTATGGACCTGACTGTAATTTGGGATAAATACAAAATTTAAAGGTAACTTATTGTCCTCTTATACTCCCCTATTATCCATTATACATAATCCAATGTTTCTACCGGGATTTTTGGTCTTCTAAAAATATTTATACAATTTATGGTCTAATAACTCCCTCTGGTGTATTAAGTCTTTCCTCCTTGAAACATACTCACAAACTACATAGTTACATAGTTACATAGTAGGTGAGGTTGAAAAAAGACACAAGTCCATCAAGTCCAACCTATGTGTGTGATTATGTGTCAGTATTACATTACATATCCCTGTATATTGCGGTCATTCAGGTGATTATCTAATAGTTTCTTGAAGCTATCAATGCTCCCCGCTGAGACCACCGCCTGTGGAAGGGAATTCCACATCCTTGCCGCTCTTACAGTAAAGAACCCTCTACGTAGTTTAAGGTTAAACCTCTTTTCCTCTAATTGCAATGAGTGGCCACGAGTCTTATTAAACTCTCTTCTGCGAAAAAGTTTTATCCCTATTGTGGGGTCACCAGTACAGTATTTGTAAATTGAAATCATATCCCCTCTCAAGCGTCTCTTCTCCAGAGAGAATAAGTTCAGTGCTCGCAACCTTTCCTCATAACTAAGATCCTCCAGACCCTTTATTAGCTTTGTTGCCCTTCTTTGTACTCGCTCCATTTCCAGTACGTCCCTCCTGAGGACTGGTGCCCAGAACTGGACAGCATACTCCAGGTGCGGGCGGACCAGAGTCTTGTAGAGCGGGAGAATTATCGTTTTATCTCTGCAGTTGATCCCCCTTTTAATGCATGCCAATATTCTGTTTGCTTTATTAGCAGCAGCTTGGCATTGCATGCCGTTGCTGAGCCTATCATCCACTAGGACCCCCAAGTCCTTTTCCATCCTAGATTCCCCCAGAGGTTCTCCCCCCAGTGTATAGATTGCATTTATATTTTTGACACCCAAATGCATTATTTTACATTTTTCTACATTGAACCTCATTTGCCATGTAGTCGCCCACCCCATTAATTTGTTCAGGTCTTTTTGCAAGATTTCCACATCCTGCGGAGAAGTTATTGCCCTGCTTAGCTTAGTATCGTCTGCAAATACAGAGATGGAACTGTTTATCCCATCCTCCAGGTCATTTATGAACAAATTAAATAGGATTGGTCCCAGCACAGAACCCTGGGGGACCCCACTACCCACCCCTGACCATTCTGAGTACTCCCCATTTATCACCACCCTCTGAACACGCCCTTGTAGCCAGTTTTCAATCCATGTACTCACCCTATGGTCCATGCCAACGCACCTTATTTTGTACAGTAAACGTTTATGGGGAACTGTGTCAAATGCTTTTGCAAAATCCAGATACACCACGTCTACGGGCCTTCCTTTATCTAGATGGCAACTCACCTCCTCATAGAAGGTTAATAGATTGGTTTGGCAAGAACGATTCTTCATGAATCCATGCTGATTACTGCTAATGATATCATTCTTATTACTAAAATCTTGTATATAGTCCCTTATCATCCCCTCCAAGAGTTTACATACTATTGATGTTAGGCTAACTGGTCTGTAATTCCCAGGGATGTTTTTTGGGCCCTTTTTAAATATTGGTGCTACATTGGCTTTTCTCCAATCAGCTGGCACCATTCCAGTCAATAGACTGTCTGTAAAAATTAGGAACAACGGTCTGGCAATCACCTGACTGAGTTCCCTAAGTACCCTCGGATGCAAGCCATCTGGTCCCGGTGATTTATTAATGTTAAGTTTCTCAAGTCTAATTTTAATTCCGTCCTCTGTTAACCATGTAGGTGCTTCCTGTGTTGTGTCATGAGGATAAACACTGCAGTTTTGGTTACTGAAGCCCCCCGATTCACTCGTGAATACTGAGGAGAAGAATAAATTCAATACCTCTGCCATCTCCCCATCCTTTGTAACCAGATGTCCTTCCTCATTCTTTATGGGGCCAATATGGTCTGTCCTCCCTTTTTTACTGTTTACATACTTAAAGAATTTCTTGGGATTTTTTTTGCTCTCCTCCGCTATGTGTCTTTCATGTTCTATCTTAGCCATCCTAATTGCACCCTTACATTTCTTATTGCATTCTTTATAAATTCTGAATGCTGTGGATGATCCCTCAACCTTGTATTTTTTGAAGGCCTTCTCCTTTGCTTTTATATGCATTTTTACATTGGAGTTAAGCCATCCAGGATGTTTGTTCGCTCTTTTAAATTTATTACCCAATGGGATACATTGGCTAATGCCCTTATTTAATATGCTCTTAAAGCAAACCCATCTCTCCTCTGTATTCTTTGTTCCTAATATTTTATCCCAATTTATGCCTTTTAGCAAGGTTTGTAGTTTAGGGAAGTTGGCTCTTTTGAAATTCAGTGTCTTTGTGTTCCCTTCATGTCTCCTATTTGTGTGATTTATACTGAAACTAATTGACCTCTGATCGCTGTTACCTAAATTGCCCCGTATTTCCACATCTGTTATCAGGTCTGTATTGTTGGTAATCAGTAGATCTAGTAATGTTTTATTTCTAGTTGGTGCGTCTACCATCTGACCCATAAAATTGTCCTGCAAGACATTAAGGAACTGGCGAGCCTTAAATGAATGCGCGGTTCCCTCCGCCCAGTCTATGTCTGGATAATTAAAATCCCCCATTATGATAACAATCCCCCATTATGATAACTACCTCATCAAAAATTTTCTAGATACCTTTTAATTAAACAATTTGTTATCCAAACTATAGGATCTTCTTACAATCAAACATCCCTCACTCTTTTTGAACATTTTTGTAAACATGGTCATACTACTAAAGGTCTTCTCTCATTGATTTATTCATCTATACTTGATGGAAAAAAACCTCATTCATACATGTCAAAATGGGAAAATGATCTTGGTAAACTTATAATGGACAATGATTTTAAACAAATCTGGTATACTACTTCCCACTGCTCTATTAATACAGCTGCAGTTGAATCTAACTATAAATTGCTTATGAGATGGTACTTGGTTCTCCAACGTCTAGCTAAAATTAAACCAACTATATCTAATAAATGTTTTAGAGGCTGCTTTGATATTGGAACCCAATTACATATTTGGGAAATAAAATAAAACAATTCTGGTCTGATATATACCTAATGATTTTTCCCATATTTGGTAAACAACTTTCCCA